>NC_037684.1:21687764-21707720 GCF_003255815.1 Theropithecus gelada
TTGCTTTTGGTGTTTTAGACGTGAAGTCCTTGCCCATGCCTATGTCCTGAATGGTATTACCTAGGTTTTCTTCTAGGGTTTTTTATGGTATTAGGTCTAACATTTAAGTCTCTAATCCATCTTGAATTAATTTTTGTATAAGGAGTAAGGAAAGGATCCAGTTTCAGCTTTCTACTTATGGCTAGCCAATTTTCCCAGCACCATTTTCATGCCCTTAGGACATCTGCTCTTCAGGTGACATATCAGCACCATAGTTCAGCAATCTTCATACTGGCCTGGTGAACAAAATGATTAATTAAAAGGCAAACAAGTGAAAAATCCAAACATGATCATTTCCTTTATGTTATAATCTATTCATCAAATATTTATAAATTGTTTTGCTTTGTATAGAGCAAAAATTAGACAAATCCTGGTCTTAGAGAGTTTACAGTCCTATAGAAAAGAAAGTCTATGTCCATAAATCACTGTCTTATGGTATAGAAAACAACAAGTGGCATAAAAGAGACATGTTAAAAAAATTCAAAATTAAAAGAAATTATTTCCAGTTGTCACTATAAAGAAAAGCTTTACAATAGAGGGAGACTGACTCTTGAAGGAGTGAGATTTAGACTTGTAGTGTCTTTAAGGGCTATGTTCATATTTGTAGAGATGAGATAGACTAAGATAAATGGCAAAAAGACTCACTTGTAACTATTAGAAAAATATCTGTTGAGTACTCTGTGCCAGGCACTGTAGTAGGCACCAAAGTCAAAACGATAAGAAGCACTTCCCATTCTCTAAGAGTTCATGGTCTAGTGTTTAGGTGAGGAACTGAGGGAAAGGTGAGATGTTAAACAAAGGAAGGCAGAAAAATGCCAAGCCTTCAAGAGCAGCATCTGCTCTTCTGTTCGCTAAGAGGGAAAGGTATTCAAAAGCAGGATCAAAAAAGAAGCTCAGATAGGAAGCCCAATACATTCTTGTTTCAATTCCATTTTTGTTTTTTACTTGAGCAAGTTAAAGAACTTTATGTATTTAAGATCTACATGACACTTGAGACAGGCTATCTTTCAAAATTTCCTTAAGTAAAAGAAAGATACTGGAGGATCTGTAACTTACAATATGTAAGTCGTCAAGATGATGTTGCCCTTCTTCTGATTCAAACACATAGCAGTAATAGAAAAAAATAAAAAATTGAAATGAGAAAGCCTCTAGAGTACTCCATTAAATTACTAACATACTTAACCAATGTGTAAATTATTTAGTTTCTCTATGCTGGTCCCTCCAAAAGACAATCATACATTAAATACCTTATGCACCCTGTTCCCTAGCAATTGTTCTCTAACACCTTATCTTCTCAATAAAAATAGTTCTTATGTTTTTATCTAGTCATGTATTCTGAACCATCTCATATAAAATTTACTTTGTTCCCTCTATGATTTTTATTCCATTTGGAATATAGTCAAATCTTAATCATTGATTTTATCAACTTTCTTTGTAATAGTTTTCCTCAAATGGTTTAGAAATTTGTTTGCAAAAGAATCCCCTGGAAAGAAGCAATAATGAATAGAAAACAAACAAGAGATGATCAATACAAGTAAAACTGGCCCTTTGAAAAATAAAACTGATTGTATTAAAGAATAAATAAGCAAGACTGATTAAGAAAAAAGAGAAACTGAATGAGTAATGAAAAAAATAATGCAACTGTAGATGCAGTGGAATGATAAACCTATGGTACTATTTTGATCAGTTATTTTATTACAGCAAATATTTAAAATGTTAAGAGATGGACAATTTTCTTAACAAATTATTAAACTTGCTTGAAAAATTAGTTTGAAACCAAAATGAACCAGTAGCTATTATAAAATGTCTTCCTTAGAAAACTATAGATATAAATGGATATATGAGTAAATGATAGTATATATATAGTCCAAACTGTTTCAAAGAATAGAAAAATAAAGAATGCTACCCAATTCATTTTATAAGGCCAATATAGTCTTAACATCAAGAGGAGATAAAAACAGAAGAGGAAAAAAAAGTATAAGCTCGTGTGTGATCATATATACAAAATTGTAAATAAAACACCAGCAAATTAAATCCAACAGAGTATTAAAAATACATTGAACTATTTTTAAAAAGCCTTTTTCTTCCAGGAATATGACAGTCAGCCACTATCATAAAAATTCACAAAAATCTCTCAGTGTAATTCTGTACATTGATTAAAGAAAATAATCACACAATGACTTCAATAGAAGTAGGAAAAAATACTTCTGAATGTTAGCATTATTCATAATAAAAATTCTTATCGACCTAAGGTTCAAATACACTTAATCTATTGAAGAGTATCCACCAACATTCTCTAGCAAACACCTTACTTATGGATGAAATGTAATAAATCTTTCCATTAAAGACAGGTATTTAGTAAGATATAAGATATTCAGGGCTACTGCTAGCACTTAGATTTGTTACTGGAAAGAAAAGAGAAGAAAATAAACTATAGGTTGATTGGAAAAATGAAAAAAAATTGTCACTATTTGAATATGATATGATTATATAGATATTTGAAAATGAATTTCCAGCCAAACTGTTAGAAGAGTGTTTAAAAGGTTTATTGCACATTGGATTAATATAAAAACTTGAGAGTGTTTTTATACATCAGCCATAACAAAATAGAGAATATAATAGGAAAAGAATTGCCATTGATAATAATGACTACAAGCAACCTGTAACTATGTACATAATATGTGTGAAAAGCCTTTAACAGCAATCAAAAAACTGTAACATGCAATTGAAGGATCTAAAAGATTGGATGAAAGAGAAAGAATCACATGTGCATGACTGGCAAAAGTTAATATAAT
The DNA here is from genome assembly GCF_003255815.1 of Theropithecus gelada. Lineage (NCBI taxonomy): Eukaryota > Metazoa > Chordata > Mammalia > Primates > Cercopithecidae > Theropithecus > Theropithecus gelada. The sequence continues at coordinate 21,690,599 of NC_037684.1, forward strand.
GAAGACATTAATCTCAGATTAATCAATTTAGTAATATTCTAATTAAAATTCCAAGAGGGTCCAAGAATCACAATGATACTTTTTAGAAGATGTATTTATAAAGAAATATATTCTTGAACTTGAATGAGCTAGATTTTTCCATTTCAGCACTGAAAAATCTCAACCAATCTTGTGTGAAAAAGCAAATTGCAGCATAAATACTATATGATTACATTTATGTAAAACTTTTAAAAACTCAAATGCTATGTGTTATGCGGAGATGCAGATAGGTGATAAAAATATACGAATAACAATCAGAAAGGATATAAAACAGCTTTGGGACCTTGATTACCTCTAGGGAAAGAGGGAAAAAAATGCTTAAAAGTGACGAAAATTTATCTTCCACTACATTTGCATTTTTCTCACAAAGAGAGATTTGTTGAAAGAATGGTAAGTGTTAACATTTGCTAAATCTGAGTAGAAGCACATGGCATTAGCATTTTAATATTATATTCCAAATTTTACGAAATTTTTATTGTGATATTTTACAATTTTAGCCCCAAATTTAGCCCCAATTTTATTGTGATATTTTATAATTTTCTGCCCCATTTTCTTTTTCAGTATAGCTAGTTGGGAACAAAGGGACAGAATAGAGTAATTTGCCCATCATGAGTTCATCCTTTCTTCTGTAGGAACTGCTAGTGTAATGCTGGAGCAGTCAATAGAAATAATATCAGGTGCTACTTCCTTGTACAGACACAGAGACCAAAATCTCTGATCTCTGTTGATCAGCGATTTTATAGTATGTGCCTTCAGCATCATCTTCTCTTTGGCCATCTCATTGCCTTACCGATTACATGGGATAAAAGTTGCAACATGGCATCACCCCTAAAACCAAAGGAAGCTCTGTGTGGGATGGAAATTTTTATACATAAAGGCAGTCTTTTTTCATCTTCTTTTTGCTTTGAACCTTTAAATCAGCTCACCCTCACCTTTCTTACCTCTTCAAGTGTCACTCTTCTCCTTCCATGTCCAGATGTTGAAAGTAAATCTGATTTATGGCCCACCATTCTCCAGACCCTGGTTGTTTATCATATGACCAATTAGTATGAGTCAATAGAGCCAAGAGATCAATATATTTTAGAGAAAGTTCTCTGAAACAGAATTTGTGAGGATATAAAAGGATCCTTTTGAAAAGTTTATCGTTACATCAACATAGCAGACAAAACCCCAATGGCTCCCCACTACTGCTACCCTGGACCATGGAAGTCTGGTAAAGAATTGTCAGTCCATGAAATGGTTTTGATAGCTATTCTCCAAACCAGTTAAAGGGAGCTCTTCCAGGCAGCATGCAACACTCATGGTGTTTCCTATTGACAAAGTACCCTAAAGAGTCATAATGTGTGATGAGTATAATACCACTGAGGCATAGACTGGAAACACACAGTGTGACCTGGCCAATCTCTTTGGCCAGGGAGTAGCCCAGGTGGACTGCCCATCTTCTTCATCTCAATAAGCTTTGGAAGTTATCTATTATTCATTGTTTAGAGATCAATAATTAATGGAGATTAAATGTTTCTTTTAAGATTCCAGTAACTTCACAATAATGTCACAACAGTAATGTGGAAGCGTAATGAGGTGTTGTGTTTATTTCGGAGGCAGAATTTATTTTTATGGATTATTAAACGATTTTATTAATGTATTTGTAGAATAATTAAGGTCCTAAAGGGTTCACTGAATTATTATTTTGTACTTTACTACGTTTTATGGGATAAATGATGTGCTATAGAGGTATTCACAACTTGAGATTTATGGAGATCCATGATCTTGGTTATGTACTTCAGAATAACTTGCTAATATACCATTGAAGTTCAAAAGCACTTTAGTACTTGAGGGTCTTATTTCTTAAGTCTTCGTTTTACTTTATTTTAGACAAGTTTATGACTTGAGGGGAAAAAAGAGTCTCATTCTTGACCTAGCTTTGGATGTCTGAGAACAATTAGCGAATTTCTTCAGAGGCTAAAAATAATTGGGGATTTTAATAATTTTATACTAAAAATAGAGAGTTTTGCATTAGAGGATGTGATTGGTCTGTCATCTTATAAAACAAGACCTAGTCTTGTTTTATCATTTAGCATTTATCACTATCTCATTCGTATTTTTGAGGCATTCTCTGAACTTCTCCATGCCTTACTTTCTCTAAAAGATTGAAAAAATACATATTAATTATTAAAACACTTCGAGCATTTTGTAGAAATGATGTGAAAATAAGGTAAGATAGTGTCATGTGTACTAATCATGCAAAAGACGTAAATTCCAGATCTCCAATGTTACATCATTTTATTAATTCTCTTGTTAATGTCTAAGGCATAGAATGGCTGTACGAAGAATCTCTACTGTGAACTTCTAAGAAAACACATACATGTGTCTTTTCTACAGTGTTGGTTATAAATTACAGTTTTGGTGGAATGAGCAAGATGTTACACTTATTTTAGAAATATGCAGCTGACTTTCTTATTGACTGGGTAATTTTGTTGTTCTGGTCCCAAACAGGTTGGGTACTTCTCTCTATGTCTTTTGGTTTGGGTTCCAGTTAAGAAATTATGAAGTGAGAAATTTGTTTCATTAACTCTTCATATGCATGTGTGTATATAAAATGCATTGATTGCAACTGACTGCTAAAGGGTAACATAGGGAAATCGTTACTTATCATGGGGATTTATTCTGGTGCTGAAAAACAAGATATTAAATTATACTATAAGAAGAAGCATAATTCAATGAATTTTTATGATCTGTAAAGCTGGGCAAATTGCATTGCAAATGATAGATGGATTTTCAGCATCAACATCTACAAATAAATCATCATAAGTAGATATTTTGATGTATTAATGTAACTAGGAAGCAGCCCTTTGGGATGTGCATATTATTTTTGGTGGTTGTCCTCATAGAGACAGATACTTATTAGGTGTTGTGTTAAGTTTTTGTTGTTGTTGTTGTTTTTAGATTTTTACTGTAAGTATCTATTCTGGATATTTTTAGGAAATGTTTTAATCCCTTAGAAATAAGCTTTTTTGCACATGGAAGTGGGAATAGATACTAATTTGATTAGCTCAGTATCAAAACATAGTAAAAGCTGATGAAAGTCAACAGGACAGTTGGGAAGTCTCTTTCTCTGTCTTTTCCTTAAAGAAAGCCATTGCAGCTAAATGTATCCATTTCCCTTTTGTGTGAACTTTTGTTTTCTACCTGAGTTGCAAGTTCCTTTCAAATCTCTCTATCTGAAGCTTCTTCTACTCCAATATCATTGGATAAATAACAAAATAATGAACATTCCTGTTTGTCTTTCCTTGATCTATTCAAAATTGTAGCCTAAAAATTATTAAACAGGAAAACAAAGGTTTCATCTACTCATTCTTTTAACGAATACTAACTGACCACCGGTAATCAGGTACCATGCTGGAGCCCGGGGAAACTGTGAGCACAGCCCCTGCCTTCAAAGAATTTATAGTAAAATAAAAGAAATACATACGCAATCTGGCTCTCACAATGTACTGTGGTATTTGCTTGATAGGGAGGTGGTAAGGTATTATGGGAACCCACAGGACAGGCATCTTTATAAACTGGAGGGCATCCTTGGGGAGCCATGATGGTGTCACAGCGAAAAAGGGGTGAGGGAAGACTTCCAGGAGGAGCTGATGGTCAAGTTTGACTTGAAAAATATAAATAACAGTCAGGTTATCTGTGGCAAGGGGAGCAGCATGTACAGTGGTCCACAGGTTAATGGGACTATGTTCAGGGATCAATAAGGAGATCGTTCTGTTGACAGGTCCATCGTATAACCTGAGGAACAAAGTGGAAGCAGCTTGATATCTAGAAAGAACAAGAGACTTGGAGACAGCAAACCTCATTCCTGTACAAACCTTTCTCTCCTTATTTCTGAGGGTAGGATAATCCTACGTAGAGAAGGAAGGGTTGTATAATGGAAAGAGGTCAAGGTTATAGCCAGTCATAGAGCTCAAATTCCAACTTTAGAACTTGCTACTTGTGTGGGATCTTGACTAAACTTCTCAGTCACAAATGTTTCATATGTTAAAAGACAACAATAACATCTAAATACACGGTAATAAGCACACTGACTTCTTGCGATGCTTGCATGAGGTAATGTGGAAATGTCTATGGAGTGCCTGAATGTTCATCAGAGGGGTTTAATGGATATGTTTCCTTTACCTTTTTGAAACTTTTCTAATTACTGAAATGCAGAACTTGATTCTTTCTCCCTACATGAATTTTAAGAATAAAATAAAATTATGCATTGAAAATAATCCATAAATAAGTGTAGATATAGTGCGTGCTCATTATTTATTTTTGTGTGGGCATACATTTAAAGAACCCCCTGAAGTCTCACCATTTGTTTAGATACTGGGCTCTCTTTGTTTGACTCCATAACTGTCCATCTTCCCTCCTCTACATTCTTTGTTCAAATGACCCCAGTGTAGTCCCAGAGGCACCTGGACTTTTTATGGCCCTGTATGAATTTGTAGGCTTGGCTTACATGCCTCTGGCCTCCCCTCTCTCATTGATAGAGATCACTGCTTATCTTTCTCACACACCTTACCTCTGCAGTGGGCCAACCAAGAAGCATTTCCAGGAGATTAATGTGTTTTTTTTTTCATTTATAACTTTTCTTTTTTTATTATTATACTTTAAGTTCTAGGGTACATGTGCACAATGTGCAGGTTTGTTACATATGTATATATGTGCCATTAATTGAAGTTTCATGGGAGTCTTGGAAGCACTTGTTTGCTTTAATATCTGTGGGTTCTTTACTCTCTTCCTAACATATTTTTGGTAAAACCAGGATAAATCTCAGAGTGGCTATCAGGTTATCTGTCTTATGTGCTTCTTGCCCCTCCTTATTTTTGACCTAGAAAGGAGGCTAGTAGCCTTGAACCTGAGGGTAACTGTTGCCTTCAGGGTCAGCCAAATGAAGGCTGCCCTGAGCTTTCCAGCACAGTGACTTGGCTGTAACACTATTGTGTGTATTTTTCATGAAGATAAATGCTGTCTCCCAAACACACATTTTTATCATAGAAAGATGTGAATGGTAGTAACTTAAAATCTGCTTCAGGCAGGATAGTTTTGAGAAGATACATATATAACCCTAATAAAGTTGGGCTGCCTTATGGTCTATTTCTATACAGTGTAGTACCCTAAAGAAAACACAAATCCACTTTCAAAAAGTTATAATAATCTTTACTAGAATGTCTTCTAAAAATGGTAAGAGATTACATGGCATGACAGGGAGCAATATCCCCTATAAAAAACAAACACATACTTCCCTATAGTTACTTATCCTTTAATTGCTTACAGAAAGGTGTGACAGCAAAGGCAGAGAATATCTACTATCTCATTTATTCTTATTCACTTCACTGAAAAACACCAAACACAGTTTTCTTCTACTTCTTTCATTCACTCCTCTATCTTCCAAGATCTGTTCGCTGTCTAGGTTGAGCTCTGCCTTTTTAGACTAAATCAGTATAGGCTTTCTGGCTCTTTTAGTTCTGCATCACAAGGTTGAAAAAACAGCATGGATAGTCTATGGTTTGGCAAACTTTTTCTATAAAAGGCCAGGTAGTGAAGATTTTTGGGTTTGCAAGCCACACAGGCCTCTGTGGCATATTCTTCTTTGCTTTTTACAATCCTTTGAAAATGTAAAAACATTCTTACCTCATAGGCCACACAGAAACAGGCCTCAGGCTGGATTTGACCCATGGACCGTAGTGAACTAATCCCTGGTATATGCAATAAAGGCACCAGGTCTTCTTAGACTAAGCCCTCAGGAGTGAGACAATTAACAATAAACAGAGTGCTCAGTACATGTCAGGCATGGTATCAGCAGCTTACTTATCTTAGCTTGGTTAGTTCTCAGAAAAACAGTTTGAGATAAGTACTGTACTGTTTCATTATTAATAAGCTGAGGCTTAGAACATCATACCCACCCCCACCCCCCAGCCAGTTGATCATCTGTAGTTGAGATTTTAATCCTCATTACCATTTAACTTGATACAACATAAAGAGATGACTTAACCTCTCTTAATATTTGAACCTCGGTTCCCTAATCTATAAAAAAGGGATACTATTATTATCCTCATAGGCTTATTTTTGAGGATTAAATAAACTGATATGCATAGGCAATGTCTGACACATGCTTATACGTTCCATACTTATCAGCTCTATCATCATTATTTCAGTGAATTAGATTATTGGTCCTTGTTCTACCACTTGCAAGCCATATGACCTTCAAGCAAGCCATTTTTATACTCTGTGCTTATTCCCTCTTAAGGAAAGTGGGTGTTAACAGCATTTCAAGATTACTCTGAAGATCCATTGAAGAGAGCTAGCAAAAGTCACAGAAACATACAAAAGTAAAATATAATAATTACCATTAATTCACGACTATGTGCCTAGCTTCATCTTGAGGTCTCCAGATCCATTATCAATGTGCTTCTCATAGCAACTTTATAAGGCAAACGTTTTGACAGGTGTGGCCACTAGCTGTGAAAGCACTTGAAATAAACAAGGTGTTAAACTCATGTGTGGAGTTATTGCTTTCACTACACCTACATGAAACCAGGACATTCAGCAACCATAGGTCTTGCTCTCAACCTTCATCTTCATCACAGGCTTCTTCACATCACTGGCCCAGGGCTTGAGGACTTCCTTGAAATGTTGCTCACATCATGAAGTCCAAGATATAATTCCCAATGGTGATTCTTACCTTCACAACAGCATCACCTGTTAATTTAGCTTATGATTATTTAAAATGCAAATTGCCTATTTTGTGAACTATCTGTGAACAGAAAGAAAAAACCCTTAGCACAATTCTATGTCATGCTTCACTTTCACCATAGAGCCAGAGGAACTAATTATTGATTAAGAAACAATTTCAGAGTTTGATCAGAGAAGCAGACCTGATAGGAGCCATAAATAGTAAAGAATTATAACAAGGATTGGATGTTATGCAATTGTGGGTGCTGGATAAACAGTCTACGTGAAGCTACTGCTTCTGTGTCTTAGTGCTAGAGCCTGAAGCCCACATGTAAAGCAGTAGGGAAGAAAAATGGGATGTGAAGTCGAGGAAACAGGGACAAAATGGACAGGCTGGGACCTATGAGGACAGATGAAACATACATTAGTCTCTCCCCATACCCAGCTTTCAACTTCGATGATGGAATGATCTGCAAGAACAGCTGGCACCCTTCTTCAGAGATATGAACACACAGAGGATATCCAGCAGGAACTGAAGGTGCTGCAGACCCAGTCACTGCCTCACACTAACAACTCAGGCTGGCAGAAAAGTGACAAGGCTTGTGCACTTCAGCAGTGCCTCATACTCAGCACCAACCTTGCCCACATAAAAAGAACATGGCTGACACCTTACTTCTGCCTTCCAGTCCCACACAAAATATCTCTTGTGGCCCACACTAACTCAGAACTGCAGCAAAAGAACTTTTCAAAAACAAAATTCCAACTTAGCTACATTGCCACAACACATATCCTCCATTTTCAATACATGTGTGATGCTCTAGAACTGTTTTCCCTAACTCTTAGCCCAGAGATTTTCCCACAATCCTCTGCTTCTCTGAACTTCCTACTCCATAAACTAGAAGAATGCCTTCCTCATGGAGTGATTGCACAAGACAATGTTTATAAAGTACTCCAAACAGTACTGGCTTGGCATTCTAAAAAGTACTATCTTCTTTTTCTTGATGTCTACTTAGAGATCAAGAAAACATCTTTAATAAGAAATGTAAATCTTTTGGAGGGAAAAAGTATGTATTGTGTTACTCAAGACAAGTATCATTAATTCAGAGCCACCCATGATTTTAGATTATTCACTCCATTAATTCCCATTACAAGTCAGTAATAGAGAGTCAGTTCCAATCTCACCAGACCAATTTGGAACTTGCTTTAGCTCCAGTTTATGTGAAGTGGAAGAAATGCACTATTCTATATGGAAGAGAGAGAGAAGAGGTGGAGAGACTCATTTGATCAGTCTCAGCTGATGGCCTACCTGACACCCCTGGATTATTACTGAGAATTATTCTGTGATCAAAATAAGGTGATTAAAACCAGAGTCCTAGCATTAAAGTGAAATTAAACTACACAGTGTGATTTTGATATTACACTCTTTCCCTGTGGTGTGTTGCATAATAGAAACCAATAGAAAATAATAGGTATTAGGACAAATAAATATAAGCTGATATACTGCCAAAAATGGGCCGGGGAGCCCACAGTGAAAGGGGGTACTGCCAGAGTTTAGAGCATTATCTTTTAATTAATAAAAGGAAAATGAGAAGAGAAATCCACTCAAGGAAGAAAGGATGGTGCTCTAATTTTATAAGGTTGGTGTTTTATGGGATAAGAAATTCCCAGGGACAGGCATTAAAAGAAAGTAAAGTTAAATTTATTCTTGGCTGACTACACTCAATGAAGAACTACAGGAGAGCAAATACTTCTATCCCATTTTTTCTGGATGGCCATTCTCTTGTCTCTAGTTATCTATAGCACCTGCAGTCTGAATGTGTAATTGAGCACAAAATTATTATACTGCTTTCATTGTTCCTTCATTTTCTCCCATGAGGAGTCATTTTTACTCTTGTTGCCCAGTATGTAGCAGTCTAGGGTGGATGAACAAAGGACGTGGCTCTGTAAAGAACATAGGCTTTGACCTGGGTCCCCACCTAGTGGAACAACTTAGCATCCCAATACTTCCTCTGTCGGCACTGGGCTGGGTCCAGGGAGACCTATCTTTTACCTTGGCGGATGCTACAGTTAATATGCTGCTCTCCAGTTTGCCACTTGATAGCCATAATATCCACCTGTTTCTGTCTCTGTGGTTCCCACTAGGAAACTGACCTTAGGGTTGTCACGGGAGGCTGACATTATTACAACAGCTTATGTTGAGTTTCTTCCATTACTCTGAGTGCTTCTTTCCCTGGGACTCTGGTGGGATGTGTACTCAGTGGTGGCAGTTTTCTTTGATGATCCCTGAAAGTATTGCCCTGTTCTTTTAATTTTTTAGATCAAGTTATTTTAAATATGATTTCTCCCAGTTTGAGTCAGATAATATTTGTCTCAACATTGTGTTACATCTAAAATTCTTTCCCCCTCACACACACAAAAAAATCAACATGTTTCATGAAAGAATCGTGGACAGTTTAACTCTCTTCTACCACCAGATGAGTTTTCCATCCCCTGGAGAGTGTGAGAAGAACTTTGCTGAGCATGATTGCGAATTTCAAAGTACTTTTTTCCCTCTTTGTCTCAAGGTATCCATAGGTTCCTCATACAGTCAAAACTCTTGGAAACCATTTAGCTACCCTGATAGAAGTAGATTTCATAAATAATTGATTTATCCATGGACCAAACTAAGAACATGCCATCTACTAATTTTTTATACTTTTATGTCACCTGCATGATGCAAAATGGAATTATATTTATTCCACACATACTTATTGAGACTTACTCTGTGCCAGGCTAGGGCTAGGTATGCGTGGATAAACAAAACAGTGCTAGGTGTGGATGGATGAACAAATCATTACAAAGTTTATGAACAAGTGCAGAAAAATACAGCAAACAAATAATCTACAATGGTAAATTAGGGTAAGTACTATTAAGGAAAAGAACCAGATTCTATGAGAAAGATGATAGCAGGGATCAATCTGGGTTGAACATCTAGAAAGATCTCTTGAGGAGGTTGAACATAAGCCAAAACTTAAAGGGTCAGCAGGGACCAACCAGACAGAGGGATTGAAAGTCACGAAGCTTAAGGTACAATCTAGTCTCTGTCACCTGGAATCTCTGAACCCCTAGCCTACACCTGTTGGCTGTGAGAAAGTTAGATATTTTCAGAAATTCATTAACATCTTTGGATCAAGGGGAAATAGTTGTGCATATTACAGAAGTTCTCTTGGTGACATTTTTACCACCTGTGATTGTTTTGTGTTTGGCTGGCCTGGGGTCCTCAGCTGTGATTTACAAGGTAAGTTTTTGTTCTCATTTGGAGTAACCTGCTATGGTTGGGTGTAGCCGTCTGTTAGCCCTTTACAAGGTGGGTGTCAAAAAGGCCAAGTGGGCGTGATTTTTGGTCTACTGAATAAGCATTTTTATGAAGAAGATGGAGTCATGAAGAAATTCTTACCAAGTAGAGAAAAGTACCTGCTGTAAGCTACAGACAATTTGAAGAAGAGGGCATTTTTAGGAAATTAAGAAAAGTTTTATGTATCCTGGAATATGAGATAGGAAATTAAGCTGGAGAAATATAAGAGGACCACACTGGGAAGAGTTAAACCATGGGCCATGTCAAGGAGATTGAACTGTTTTTGTGGATAAGTCAGACCTGATGGAAATTTTTGAACCAGTGCTGCTTAAAAATAATAATAATTTAAGGAAGGAAGATACTAGTGGCAAAGAGGTTATTGTAATTGTCCAGGCAAGCGATATGGAGGACCTAGTTCACTGACGGCGAGAAGAGATATGAGCTATTTCTGAAGGAGAAAACACCATTTAATATGAAAAGGTGAAAGAGGAGAGGGATATTATTGTGAAGTGTGGAGGACAGGGTGGATGATGACACCATGAATAGGGAATGTGGGAGAGTCAATATTTGAATGAGCTGCTTCTTCATTGGTACTCTTCCTCTGACATGAATAACTACTTACATATTTGCTTCTCTTGGTTTACTGGGAGCCCCTCAAGGACAAAAATGTTTTATTTATTACTGAACCCACAGTACAGGTGACAAGGCACATCTGAGGAGTTCAGTAAGTAGTAACTACTATTATCATTAAGCTTTCAATAGTTGTGTTTGAGTGAATGCATGGATAGCATGCTTTTGACAGTATAATAGTGAGTTCTGAAGACTCCAGAGAGAATGATGGGAAGTTGATTGAGAGAAATTCTCTTTAGATGAATTTATTTCAAGGAGGAGAAAAGTGACAGCTCCTCAGGGAAGAACAAATGTAATATGTGAGGGGACACAAAAGCTGACCCAGTTTGGTTCCACTGCTAAAAGTCAGCCACTGGAAAGGTTTGAAAGCAAGAATAACACAGGAAATTGGTTCTGAAAATCCAACCATCTCAGTTGAGTCATCCTTAGGCCCGGATAGTCAGAGAACCTTTGCACAAAGAACACATAACTTTCTCAGATATTACATAAATTTTGGAATTAACCTTGGCTATACTTTTCTAAGTTTGCATCCTCTTTTTGTTAGACCCAATTCCCCTTATTTAGGGAATGTCACCAAATGTAAGGATTTAATATAACTTTCATGAAAATGTTAAAGTGGCCTGATGAGGTTTTTAAAATTTTCTCAATGGTTGAATGATATCTCCCTTAATGACCGAATTTCAATTATTTAGTTAAATCATTATTTGCATATCTTTTTTTATAAAAACAATGCTAATGCACATAAACAAAATTCTTAGTTGAAAATTCAGCATTTGTGTTTCAAGCATCTTATTCCTTATTTTTTAAACTTATTTGTAGTAAGTGAAGCACAACATAAAAGCAATTAACAATTTTAATTAAAGAATGACATTTTTCTAATAATCCAAATGCTGGGTGTTGGGTTTTATTTCTCTTGGTTGTTTTATTTGTACCAAATATTTTATAACTTGAGATGTGAGCAATAAATCATATTACATGGTCTTACTCCTCTATGATAACTTTGTTTATCAACCATAATCTTGATATTTTATCAGTTTTATTCTCTTTCTTCTTATATGGCTGTGCCTATTTGTTGATTTCTGGGTACCATCACATTCAATTCCATTCAAGCATCTTTTGTAGTAAACTATAGGAAAGAAAAAAAGACCTATAGAAAAGGAAAATTTGTAAGTGGTAAAAGTCTAGAAGAAAACAAAGTCTGAGAGGTGATTCTTTAACACTGTTTTTAGAAAAGTGTTTCTGGTCCATCTTATTAAAACCATTCCCCTTGACAGACAAAACTCTACCATGGATATGGATATAATGAGGTAGGTGCTTTTAGGATCTAATATCATAAAATATTTAAGTCATTCAATTCTTTTTGCTGGAAGTCCATACTTAAGTAGCTTTTGATTAAAACGTATATTTCCCTATAATTTTTAATAAATTTTAGGGCAAGCTGACAAGAATATTTACTATAAATCAATAAATTGATCTATATTTATATAGCTTATTCTAAATTTAGTCTGTATAGATCAGATACTCAAGTCCAGATCTCTGTAGCATTGATGAGAAGTTTCTGCACTTCCAAAATTAGAAACCAGATACTGAACTACAGTAAATTCACCAAGGTAGCCTTCCAACTTAGCTCTCCTAAAGACAAACCAATCTCATTTCCTACTGTCTCTCAGGACTTCTGCAAACCTTCAGTCAGATGTGTCCTGCCCAAAGCTCCTTATATTAGAGTTGAAAAAAATTAAAGCCTAGAAAAGAAATGTGACTTGACTAAGGTTACATGCAAATTTGGTCTCTTGCCCGATCTATGTTCCTTCCATTGTACCATATAGGATCTTAATACATCATTATCCTTGGAAGTCTAAGGAAACAATATTATCCAAGTCATAGCGGGAAACAAAACTCTTGGATTATGTATCAACCTAATCCTTACTCTTGTACCTCAGTGGGCAATGGGGCTACATGCAATTGAATACACTGTGTGCTTTTTTCTTTCTGATGGAGTCGGAACCTAGACAATGTCTATTCACTCTTTAAGATTCACCATTTGTTGCCTCCAGTTTCAAAGTTTTTCCCATTTCACCAAGTAGGGTTAGTCGTTCTCTCTTCATCCATGTGCATCTCTGTTACATGCCATATATTATATGCCACATGATATTAAATATGTACCTATTTTATTGCCTATTAAGATGTGAACTACTCTAAAAGAGTAACTACTGGTTCCTTATCTCTGCATGCCAGCCCCTGTCACAGCATCTGACACTTAGTAATTTCTCGATAAAAGAAAGAGAACAAAGGAAGGAGGGAGGTATAAGAGAGAGAAGAAACTTGAATGCATCTTCCCCTGGGAGAGACGAGAAGAGGAGGTGTATAAATTTAGGCAAAACCACATATACGGCTCAAAATAATACTTATTTTTAAGGGTGATTTGGAAGACCTTGAGTTATTTTCTCTTCCTATCACCTTAAGGATAATACAATGATATATTATTAGAATTTTTCTTCACATTCCATGGTGAATTTAAATAACAGTGCCCTTAGAACACCTGAGGCACTGAGGAGAATTTCTGTTCATGATTACACAGATGCTAATAAATAACTGTATCAGTTCTCCAAAGTGACCTCATGTCAGACCTGAAGGATAGTTGGTTCCAGTGGCAACTGAGATGCTGCATCAGTTGAACAGATGGGAAAGAATCAAAGTGTATGCTTGAGAAGAGATCCTTATAACATTCAGTGTCAGAGACAACAGTAGATGTTAATCCAGCAGAGCTAATTCTGTAGTGGGGAGTGAAATATTATTTAATCAGCAGTGCTTCATACATAATTCAATTAACTGCCTTCACTCATCAGTATTAACGAGAACAGGAGCTTGGATTAATGTGCAAGAGCCTCATAAAAAAGCTCCCAGCCTACCTAAGTGCTGCCAAAACTTAATAAAATCCTGCCAATCAAATCCTGGTATCTGGACCCAATGCATCAGTGCACCGATGTTACAAATTATCCCAAGCACTTCTTATTGTTTCCTAATTCTTTAATTATGCTGATATCTGCACTAAAATGTTTAATTAGTGTATGGGGGAAAACGAGTAAGATTGCCTGCCACTTCCTTGACTATCAGTATTTAGCATCAAGTAAACAAAATCGAATTTTATTGCGAATAATGTTTAAAGGCAAGTTCAGCTTTTTTATTCTGTAAATCTTGATAATTGAAAAGGAAACAGCAAGTTGGGTTATAACAATCTAAAAGGCTGAGAAGATATTGAGGATGCCAGAAGATTGAGTGCTCATCTATCCATTATCTTTCAGTGCAGGCTCTGGACTTTGGGAACCTTAGTTTTGTCCTGGTTGTTTTTGTTTTTCTGGTGTCAGGTATTGGAGATGCGTATGTGATACTAACAATCAGGCGATCAGGGCCCCTTGAAAGAATAAAGAGATCTTCATTACTCTGGATTTTTGAGGATGAATGGATATTAGCCTGCATATTCTGGTCAACTTACTATTTTGGAGAACTGGTAAATAACTATGCCTAATGTGCTTTAAGACTATGCCTGAAATCAGAGAATGGAAGGCAATCAGTCCAGTCTTTACAGCCTTTATTTACTTTGCAAGTTTTGTGTACTTCCTGTGTATCAGGAACTGGGCTAAGCTATAGGCATATAGAGAAAATATATAGTTCTAGATCTCAGAAAAGCAAAGACTTACTGGAGGAGACATATGAATGTGCAGAGAAACATAATAAGGTCAAGAGTGATGATAACAGTGATGGTGATGATGAGGATGACAGAGACAACTATTGTTTTAACTCTTTGTCAGTCACAGTATAAATTTTATTTTACTTAAGCCTCATAACCCTTTAAGAGGGGTATTGTAACTCCTTTTTTTATAGTAAAGCAAAAATGAAACTTACAGACACAACAGGATAGTGGTTGCCTCCAAGGAGGGAGGAAGAGAATAGAATTGGAAGGTTCACAGCTATATCAGAAACATTTAAAGATCTTTAAAAACCAGAACCAAACTAATATAACAAATGTCAACATTCATGAAAAATTGAGTGGTAGAGTAAATCACGGATGTTTTGCTTCTCTGTATGTTTGAAATGTTTTATAATAAAAAAAAAACAAAGGAACAATGCCCAATTTGCAGTTAAGTGAATAAGGTCTGTGATGGAGGGCCCCAGAGTAAGATGACAGGGCAGAGCTGGAGTGGGCAGAGGAGGGGGTGGTTTTGGAAAGTTTTCCAAAGACTTTAGGCATGCCTAGCATCAACAAAAGGCATTTATTTATTTATTTTGAAATGGAGTTTCGCTCTTGTTGCCCAGGCTGGAATGCAATGGCGTGATCTCGGCTCACTGCAACCTCAGCCTCCCAGGTTCAAGCGATTCTCCTGCCTCAGCCTCCCAAGTAGCTGGGATTACTGGCATGTGCCACCATGCGTGGCTAATTTTGTATTTTTAGTAGAGACGGGGATTTTCCATGTTGGTCAGGCTGGTCTCAAACTTCCGACCTCAGGTGATCAGTCCACCCCAGCCTCCCAAAGTGCTGGGATTGCAGGTGTGAGCCACTACGCCTGGCTTAACAAAAGGCATTTACTAAGCACCCGTTTATTCCTGGCATTGTAGTAAATGCCCAAGAAGGGAAATCGAGCTAACCTAGACCCTGTTCTAGGATGTTGATGATGCAGTTGTAAGTAAATACAGGGGTCGTTGCATACAAAGATTATTCAGCAACAAATACATCTGAAATACATCTAAAGGACAAATACATTTTGGAGGGAGTTGACATGGACATGTTTGCAGTTGGCCATTAGAAAAGTTTTAATAGAGGGATAATATCAAGTTGAGGCCTCAAAATTTCTGTGATTCAGTAGGAAATGTATTGAAGGAAAATGCTAATGGATTATCATTTGTCAGATGCTGGACTCTGCACTATATTTTCCATCATTTTTCTCATTACTGTCGGAAACCCTAGGTGATAAGTTAAAATGCCAAATTACAGATGGAACCTGCGATTCATAGTGGTTATCTAGTTCACGTTGACGCAGTTAAAAACATAAGGTTCAGAGAGCCTGAGTAACTTGCCAGAGGGCATACAGCTCTTAAGTGGTGAAGGTATATGCACACCATGGTCGTCTTTATACCTCTCCAAAAAGGGCAGATTCTTCTCCCTGTTTCTGGCATCTGCTTTATTTGAGGCAAAGACTGGGGCCATCTATGATACAAGTGTTTTTTCTGACCTGGCAACACCTCCTAGGAAAAAACAACTAGATGTTGACAGCCAAAGTGTGCATCCACCTACGGGCACAAAGAGCTTCCCTACCCATACCTCTCAAGAACATCCCAGCCACTTTATTGCAGTGAAGTGAGAAATAGAGTGCGGAAAGTTCCAAAGGAAGAAGAATTGGACCCTTTCCAAAAAGCAGGCATGTTAACTGAGAAAATGTAAATGAAATTAGATTGATTAGAATAAAAAGCAAGAGAATCTGAAAAGAGGATCACTAATTGATGTGCAATAAAACTTATCACCTAGATATCAAGAAAGTGGTTGTTTGGATTTAGAATTATCTCAGCTTTGTACTTTCTCCCCTCCTACTTCCTTTATGGGCATTTCACTGGTTAGCACAACTTCTACTTGTAAAACTCAGATCTGTTAGGTTATCAGTTAGATTAATTTTTTTAAATTAGGAAAACATTTTAGCAAAAATTCTGTTTGGATATTATACAATTTCATAAATATTTTCTTAATGTGAAATGATAGACACAGAGCTAGCACCTGGCAGGTGTTTTGACCATGACTGTCACACAATAATATGTCTACTAGCACCTATAAAACAGAGATCTTGAGTACTGGAAATTCTGGGGCAATTGGACCTGGAAGGGCAGTCATAGCAGGAAAACACAAATGAAGCCATCCCTCCCTCCCTTCTTTACAAACACATTTACTGTATTAAATAGTTGTTGTAGAGAAAAGATGTATAAGATATGTATCTTTGAAGAGCTAGATGTATCTTAAGTAGAAGAGACAGATATATAAACAAACAATGGTTGGTTAAGACACTGGATTCTGGAAGCAGGCTACTTGGTTTCAAATCCCAACTCCACTAATTACTAGCTGGGTGATATTGAGCAAGTTACATAATCAATTAGTGCCTGTTTTCTCTTCTGTAAAATGTGGATGATAGATCTTGTAAAGCATTAGCACGTAGTAACCAGCACGTAATAATTGCTTTTTGGAGGAATGATGGATATGAGGAGAGAATTGCAGCAGAAAACAGGTTAAGGCGGGAGGCTGAGGCCGGAGAATGGCGTGAACCCGGGAGGCGGAGCTTGCAGTGAGCTGAGATCCGGCCACTGCACTCCAGCCTGGGCGACGGAGCGAGACTCCGTCTCAAAAAAAAAAAAAAAAAAAAAAAAAAAAAA
>NC_037684.1:21707749-21932145 GCF_003255815.1 Theropithecus gelada
AAAAAAAAAAAAAAAAAAAAAAAAAAAACAGGTTAAGGAACTGGTGAAGAGCTTCTAGAAAGTGATTGAGCTGGATATAGGTAGTCTTGCTACTCAAAGTGTGGTCTGTGAACCCAGCAGCAACAGTATCATTTGAGTGCTTGTTAGAAACAGATTCTGTTCCTGTGTTAGTTTGCTAGGGATAATGGCCTCTAGCTCCATCCATGTCCCTGCAAAGGACATGATCTCATTCTTTTTTACAGCTGCATAGTATTCCATCGTGTATATGTACCACATTTTCTTTATCCAGTCTTTCACTGATGGATATTTAGGTTGATTTCATGTCTTTGCTATCGTGAATAGTGCTGCAGTGAACATACTCATGCCTGTGTCTTTATGATAGAATGATCTCTATTCCTTTGAGGCCATTATCTTTGGCAAACTAACACAAGAACAGAAAACCGAATACCGCATATTCTCTTATAAGTGGAAGCTAAATGGTGAGGGTGAGAACACATGGACACTTAGAGAGGAACAACACATACCGGGGCCTTTCAGGGGGTGGACCATGGGAGAAGGGAGAGGACCAGGAAAAATAACTAATGGATACTAGGCTTAATACCTGGGTGATGAAATAATCTGTACAACAAACCCCCATGATGCAAGTTTACCTATGTAACAAACCTGTACTTGTACCCCTGAACTTAAAAGTTTAAAAACAAACAAACAAACAAACAAACAAACAAAAACAGAGATTCTGATATAGTAGCTCCAGGATAAGGACTAAGATTCTGCATTTATTACATTTTCTGGGTGAAGCCAATGCAGCTGATCTGTGAACCATATTTTGAAGAGCAAGGATCTAGAACACACTGTCCAATATGATAGGTACTAGCCACATGTAATTGTCAAGCACTTGAAACAACTATGAATTGAGATGTGCTATAAGTGTGAAGTACACACAGGATTTCAAAGAAAGATATCCAAAAAAAGGTGAAATAGCTCATTAGTATTTTTATATTGGTTATATTGTTGAAACTATAATACATTGGATATAGTAAGTTAATAAAAAATTAATTTCACATTTTTTCATTATACATACTAGAAAATTTAAAGTTATATATGCATCTCCTATTGTATCTCTATTGAACAGTGCTGCCCTAGGACATTTTTACCAACAGATTTCTCTATAATATTGCATCTCTAAGTATTGTACTTAGAAGCTGACACTAGTAGAAAGGTAAAAATAAAGAATGTTTATTCTTGGGTAAGAGTAAAGAACCTGATACTTTAAAAATGATTTTTATTTTATTTCTTATTACAACAATGTTGCATATTTACTGTATGATAGTTTTTAAAGGTAGAAACAGAATGGAAAATAATTAAATTATCCACAAAAACCACCACACTGAAACAACTACTGTTTAAATTCTGTTTTATAGGTACTCAACATCTAATAATATACTTTTAAATGTACTTTTTAACCTCCTTTTATGAGAATCTTTCTTCATAGGCATTCTGGAAACCATCCTCTCTTGGTTTTTCTCCTGTCTTACTGACTGCTATGTTTCATTTTCTTACCTTATTTCTCTTCATCTTCCCCACCAACTATACTTGCATATTTAATAAGTTTCTCAAAGTTTGTGTCTAAAACCCAGCTCGATTTCTGTCTCTTAACCAGACTTTTTCTTTTTCTTTTTTAACTTAGTGGTTGCACTGGGGTTTGCAAAATACATTTACAACGAATCCAAGTTCACTTTCAAATACAACCATACAACTTCACAGGTAGTGCAAGTTTCTTAAAGTATTCCCAATTCTTCCCTCATTTCCCTTATGACATTACTATTATTCATTTCACCCATCCATAAATTATAGTCACAAGATACATTATTATTTTGAACAAACTTATCTATTAGAGTACTGAAGAATAAGAAGCAGGAAAGATTTTATTTTACTTTCGTTTATTCTTTCTATAACATTCTTCTTTTCTTATATAGAACTTAGTTTCTGACCTATATTATTTACCTTCTTCTGATGAATTATTTTAACATTTCTTACATGGCAGGTCTGCTGATGACAAATTCCCTCAAATTTTGTTTTTCTTTTGAATTTCAATTTTCATGTATTTGTACTGTACCCCTCTCTTAATTGCCTTTGGTGAATAGTTGATCTATTTTGAGTTGTTATTTATTGTTGTTACTTTTTTCCATAGAACAAAATATCAGATTTAGTAGTCAGATCTGCAGTTTTTCTGTCTTTCGTTTATTTTCTGCTTTTATCTGGCACATAGAATATTCTGAATAAATATTTGTTGAATGGATTATTAAGTAAATATTTCCTCATCCTTTTCTTATCTTTTCTACATTTTTTTTTATTTCCATAAGTTATTGGGGAACAGCTGGTGTTTGCTGATATCAGTAAGTTCTTTAGTGGTGATTTGTGAGATTTTGGTGCACCCATCACCCGAGCAGTATACAGTGCACCCTATTGGTAGTCTTTTATCCCTTGTCCCTCTCCTACCCTTTCCCCCAAGTCCTCGAAGTCCACTGTGTCATTCTTATGCCTTTGCATCCTCATAGCTTAGCTCCCACTGATGAGTGAGAATATATGATGTCTGGTTTTCCATTCCTGAGTTATTTCACTTAGAATAATAGTCTCCAGTCTCATCCAGGTTGCTATGAATACCATTAATTCATTCCTTTTTATGGCTAAGTAGTATTCCATCATATACATATGTGTATCACAGTTTCTTTGTCTACTTGTTGATTGATGGGCATTTGGGTTGGTTCCACATTTCTCCAATTGCTAATTGTGCTGCTATAAACATGCATGTGCAAGTATCTTTTTTGTATAATGACTTCTTTTCCTCTGGGTAGATATCCCATAGTGAAATTGCTGGAGCAAATGGTAGTTGTATTTTTAGTTCTTTAAGGAATCTCCAGTTTTCCATAGCGGTTATAGTAGTTGACATTCCCACCAGCAGTATAGAAGCGTTCCCTGTTTCGCATATCCATGCTGACATCTTCTGTTTTTTGATTTTTTGATTACTGCCATTCTTGCAGGAGTAAGGTGGTATTGCATTGTGGTTCTGATTTGCATTTCCCTGATCATTAGTCATGTTAAGCATTTTTTCATATGTTCATTGGTCATTTGTCTATCTTCTTTTGAGAATTGTCTGTTCATGTCCTTAGCGTACTTTGTGATGGGATTGTTTGTTTATTTCTTGCTAATTTGTTGAAGTTCGTTATAGATTCTGGAGATTGTTCCTTTGTCAAATGTATAGATTGTGAAAAATTTCTCCCACTCTGTAGGTTGTCTGTTTGCTCTGCTAACTGTTCCCTTTGCCATTCAAAAGCTCTTTAGTTTACTTAAGTCTCAGCTATTTATCATTGTTTTTTTGTTTTCTTGCATTTGCTTTTGGGTTCTTGGACATGAAAGACCTAAGCCAACATCTACAAGGGGTTTTCTGATGTTATCTTCTAGAATTTTCACAGTTTCAGGTCTCAGATTTAAGTCCTTCATCCATCCTGAGTTGATTTTTGTATAAGGTGAGAGATGAGGATCCAGTTTCATTCTCTTACATGGGGCTTGCCAAATGTCTCAGCACCATTTGTTGAATAGGGTGTCCTTTCTCCACTTTATTTTTGTTTGCTTTGCCAAAGATCAGTTGGCTTTAAGTATCTGGGTTTATTTCTGCATTCTCTATTCTGTTCCATTGGTCTATGTGCTTATTTTTATATCAGTACCACATTGTTCTGGTGACTATGGCCTTATAGTATAGTTTGAAATCAGGTAATGTGATGCCTGCCTCCATATTTGTTCTTTTTGTCTAGTCTTGCTTTGGCTATGTGGGCTCTTTTTTGCTTCCATATGAGTTTGGGAATTGTTTTTTCTAGTTCTGTAAAGAATGATGGTGGTACTTTGATGGTAATTGCATTGAATTTGTGGATTGCTTTTGGCAGTATGGTCATTTTCACAATATTCTACCCATCCATGAGCATGGGATATATTTTCATTTGTTTGAATCGTCTGTGATTTCTTTCAGCAGTGTTTTGTAGTTTTCCTTGTAGAGGTCATTCACCTCCTTGGTTAGGTATATTCCTAAGTACTTTTGTTTTTTTATAGCTATTGTAAAAGGGGTTGAGTTCTTGATTTGATTCTCAGCTTGATTGCTATTGGTGTATAGGACAGCTACTGATTTGTGTGCATTAATTTTGTATCTGGAAATGTGCTGAATTTGTCAGGTCTAGGAGCTTTTTGGAGGAGTCTTTAGGGTTTTCTAGGTATACAATCATATCATCAGTAAACAGTGACAGTTTGACTTCCTCTTTTTACCAATTTGGATACCCTTTATTTTTTTCTCTTGTCTGATTGCTGTGGCTAGGACTTTCAGTGCTATGTTGAAGAGGAGTGGTGAGAGTGGGCATCCTTGTCCTGTTCCAGTTCTCCGAGGGAATCCTTTCAACTTTTCGCCATTCAGTATTATGTTGGCTGTGGGTTTGTCATAGATTACTTTTATTACATTAAGGTATGTCCTCTGTATGCCGATTTTGCTGAGAGTTTTAATCATAATGTAATACTGGATTTTGTCAAATGCTTTCTCTGCATCTATTAAGATAATCATGTGATCTTTGTTTTTAATTATATACATGTTGTGTATCACATTTATTGGCTTGCATTTGTTAAACCATCTCTGCATCCCTGGTATGAAACCCACTTGACCATGGTGGATTATCTTTTTGATATGTTGTTGGATTCAGTTAGCTAGTATTTTGTTAAGGGTTTTCGCATATATGTTCATCAAGGATATCAGTCCATATTTTTCTTTTTGGGTTATGTCCTTTCCTGGTTTGGGTATTAGGGTGATGCTGGCTTCATAGAAAGAATTAGGGGGAGTTCCTTCTTTCTCTATCTTATACAATAACATCCAAAGGATTGGTACCAATTCTCCTTTGAATGTCTTAGAATTCTTAGAATTCTGCTGTGTATCCGTGTGGTCCTGGACTTTTTGTTGGTAATTTTTAAATTACCACTTCAATCTCACTGCTTGTTATTGGTCTGTTCAGGGTATCTAATTCTTCCTGATTTAAGCAGGAAGGGTTATATTTTTCCATGAACTTATTCATCTCATCTAGGTTTTCTAGTTTATGTGCATAAAGGTGTTTGTAGTAGCCTTGAATTATCTTTTGTATTTTAGTCATGTCAGTTGTAATATCTACTGTTTTGTTTCTTAGTGAGGTTATTTGGATTTTCTCTCTCCTTTTCTTGGCTAATCTTGCTAATGGTCTGTCAATTTTATTTATTTTTTCAAAGAACCAGCTTTTTGTTTCATTTATCTTTTGAATTTTTTTCTGTCTGTTTCTATGTTATTTAGTTCTGCTGTGATCTTGGTTATTTCCTTTTTTCTGCTGGGTTTGGGTTTGATTTGTTCTTGTTTCTCTAGTTTTTTGAGATGTGACCTTAGAATGTCAGTTTGAGCTCTCCCAGTCTTTTCAATGTAGGCGTTTAGGGCTATAGACTTTCCTCTTAGCACCGCCTTTGCTGTATCACAGAAGTTTCGGTAGGTTGTGTCATTATTGTTGTTCAGTTCAAAGAATGTTTTAATTTCCATCTTGCTTTAGTTTTTGACCCAAAAGGAGCGGGTTACTTAATTTCCGTGTATTTGCGTGGTTTCTTCTTATTTACATTTGTTTTGTATCTCTTTTTCTATCATACTATTCTGTGAGATTGTATAGAGAATTATAGATGGGTGGGGCGGAGCAAGATGGCCGAATAGGAACAGCTCCAGTCTCCAACTCCCAGCGCGAGCGACACAGAAGACCGGTGATTTCTGCATTTTCAACTGAGGTACTGGGTTCATCTCACTGGGGAGTGCCAGACGATCGGTGCTGGTCAGCTGCTGCAGCCCGACCAGCGAGAGCTGAAGCAGGGCGAGGCATCGCCTCACCTGGGAAGTGCAAGAGGGAAGGGAATCCCTTTTCCTAGCCAGGGGAACTGAGACACACAACACCTGGAAAATTGGGTAACTCCCACCCCAATATTGCGCTTTAAGCAAACAGGCACACCAGGAGATCATATCCCACACCTGGCCGGGAGGGTCCCACGCCCACGGAGCCTCCCTCATTGCTAGCACAGCAGTCTGTGATCTACCGGCAAGGCAGCAGCGAGGCTGGGGGAGGGGCGCCCGCCATTGCTGAGGCTTAAGTAGGTAAACAAAGCTGCTGGGAAGCTCGAACTGGGTGGAGCTCACAGCAGCTCAAGGAAACCTGCCTGTCTCTGTAGACTCCACTTCTGGGGACAGGGCACAGCTACACAACAACAACAACAACAACAAAAAAGCAGCAGAAACCTCTGCAGACGCAAACGACTCTGTCTGACAGCTTTGAAGAGAGCAGTGGATCTCCCAACACGGAGCTTGAGATCTGAGAAGGGACAGACTGCCTGCTCAAGCGGGTCCCTGACCCCTGAGTAGCCTAACTGGGAGACATCCCCCACTAGGGGCAGTCTGACACCCCACACCTCACAGGGTGGAGTACACCCCTGAGAGGAAGCTTCCAAAGCAAGAATCAGGTACACTCGCTGTTCAGAAATATTCTATCTTCTGCAGCCTCTGCTGCTGATACCCAGGAAAACAGGGTCTGGAGTGGACCTCAAGCAATCTCCAACAGACCTACAGCTGAGGGTCCTGACTGTTAGAAGGAAAACTATCAAACAGGAAGGACACCTACACCAAAACCCCATCAGTACATCACCATCATCAAAGACCAGAGGCAGATAAAACCACAAAGATGGGGAAAAAGCAGGACAGAAAAGCTGGAAATTCAAAAAATGAGAGCACATCTCCCCTGGCAAAGGAGCGCAGCTCATCGCCAGCAACGGATCAAAGCTGGATGGAGAATGACTTTGACGAAATGAGAGAAGAAGGCTTCAGTCCATCAAATTTCTCAGAGCTAAAGGAGGAATTACGTACCCAGCACAAAGAAACTAAAAATCTTGAAAAAAAAGTGGAAGAATTGACGGCTAGAGTAATTCATGCAGAGAAGGTCATAAACGAAATGAAAGAGATGAAAACCATGACACAAGAAATACGTGACAAATGCACAAGCTTCAGTAACTGACTCGATCAACTGGAAGAAAGAGTATCAGCGATTGAGGATCAAATGAATGAAATGAAGCGAGAAGAGAAACCAAAAGAAAAAAGAAGAAAAAGAAATGAACAAAGCCTGCAAGAAGTATGGGATTATGTAAAAAGACCAAATCTACGTCTGATTGGGGTGCCTGAAAGTGAGGGGGAAAATGGAACCAAGTTGGAAAACACTCTTCAGGATATCATCCAGGAGAACTTCCCCAACCTAGTAGGGCAGGCCAACATTCAAATCCAGGAAATCCAGAGAACGCCACAAAGATACTCCTCGAGAAGAGCAACTCCAAGACATATAATTGCCAGATTCACCAAAGTTGAAATGAAGGAAAAAATCTTAAGGGCAGCCAGAGAGAAAGGTCGGGTTACCCACAAAGGGAAGCCCATCAGACTCACAGCAGATCTCTCGGCAGAAACTCTCCAAGCCAGAAGAGAGTGGGGGCCAATATTCAACATTCTTAAAGAAAAGAATTTTCAACCCAGAATTTCATATCCAGCCAAACTAAGTTTCATAAGTGAAGGAGAAATAAAATCCTTTACAGATAAGCAAATGCTTAGAGATTTTGTCACCACTAGGCCTGCCTTACAAGAGACCCTGAAGGAAGCACTCAACATGGAAAGGAACAACCGGTACCAGCCATTGCAAAAACATGCCAAAATGTAAAGACCATCGAGGCTAGGAAGAAACTGCATCAACTAACGAGCAAAATAACCAGTTAATATCATAATGGCAGGATCAAGTTCACACATAACAATCTTAACCTTAAATGTAAATGGACTAAATGCTCCAATTAAGAGACACAGACTGGCAAACTGGATAAAGAGTCAAGACCCATCAGTCTGCTGTATTCAGGAGACCCATCTCACACGCAGAGACATACATAGGCTCAAAATAAAGGGATGGAGGAAGATTTACCAAGCAAATGGAGAACAAAAAAAGCAGGGGTTGCAATCCTAGTCTCTGATAAAACAGACTTTAAACCATCAAAGATCAAAAGAGACAAAGAAGGCCATTACATAATGGTAAAGGGATCAATTCAACAGGAAGAGCTAACTATCCTAAATATATATGCACCCAATACAGGAGCACCCAGATTCATAAAGCAAGTCCTTAGAGACTTACAAAGAGACTTAGACTCCCATACAATAATAATGGGAGACTTCAACACTCCACTGTCAACACTAGACAGATCAACAAGACAGAAAGTTAGCAAGGATATCCAGGAATTGAACTCATCTCTGCAGCAAGCAGACCTAATAGACATCTATAGAACTCTCCACCCCAAATCAACAGAATATACATTCTTCTCAGCACCACATCGTACTTACTCCAAAATTGACCATATAATTGGAAGTAAAGCACTCCTCAGCAAATGTACAAGAACAGAAATTATAACAAACTGTCTCTCAGACCACAGTGCAATCAAACTAGAACTCAGGACTAAGAAACTCAATCAAAACCGCTCCACTACATGGAAACTGAACAACCTGCTCCTGAATGACTACTGGGTACATAACGAAATGAAGGCAGAAATAAAGATGTTCTTTGAAACCAATGAGAACAAAGATACAACATACCAGAATCTCTGGGACACATTTAAAGCAGTGTGTAGAGGGAAATTTATAGCACTAAATGCCCACAAGAGAAAGCAGGAAAGATCAAAAATTGACACTCTAACATCGCAATTAAAAGAACTAGAGAAGCAAGAGCAAACACATTCCAAAGCTAGCAGAAGGCAAGAAATAACTAAGATCAGAGCAGAACTGAAGGAGATAGAGACACAAAAAACCCTCCAAAAAATCAGTGAATCCAGGAGTTGGTTTTTTGAAAAGATCAACAAAATTGACAGACCACTAGCAAGACTAATAAAGAAGAAAAGAGAGAAGAATCAAATCGACGCAATTAAAAATGAAAAAGGGGATATCACCACCGACCCCACAGAAATACAAACTACCATCAGAGAATACTATAAACACCTCTACGCAAATAAACTGGAAAACCTAGAAGAAATGGATAATTTCCTGGACACTTACACTCTTCCAAGACTAAACCAGGAAGAAGTTGAATCCCTGAATAGACCAATAGTAGGCTCTGAAATTGAGGCAATAATTAATAGCCTACCAACCAAAAAAAGTCCAGGACCAGATGGATTCACAGCTGAATTCTACCAGAGGTATAAGGAGGAGTTGGTACCATTCCTTCTGAAACTATTCCAATCAATAGAAAAAGAGGGAATCCTCCCTAACTCATTTTATGAGGCCAACATCATCCTGATACCAAAGCCTGGCAGAGACACAACAAAAAAAGAGAATTTTAGACCAATATCCCTGATGAACATCGATGCAAAAATCCTCAATAAAATACTGGCAAACCGGATTCAACAACACATCAAAAAGCTTATCCACCATGATCAAGTGGGCTTCATCCCTGGGATGCAAGGCTGGTTCAACATTCGCAAATCAATCAACATAATCCAGCATATAAACAGAACCAAAGACAAGAACCACATGATTATCTCAATAGATGCAGAAAAGGCTTTTGACAAAATTCAACAGCCCTTCATGCTAAAAACGCTCAATAAATTCGGTATTGATGGAACGTACCTCAAAATAATAAGAGCTATTTATGACAAACCCACAGCCAATATCATACTGAATGGGCAAAAACTGGAAAAATTCCCTTTGAAAACTGGCACAAGACAGGGATGCCCTCTCTCACCACTCCTATTCAACATAGTGTTGGAAGTTCTGGCTAGGGCAATTAGGCAAGAGAAAGAAATCAGGGGTATTCAGTTAGGAAAAGAAGAAGTCAAATTGTCCCTGTTTGCAGATGACATGATTGTATATTTAGAAAACCCCATTGTCTCAGCCCAAAATCTCCTTAAGCTGATAAGCAACTTCAGCAAAGTCTCAGGATACAAAATTAATGTGCAAAAATCACAAGCATTCTTATACACCAATAACAGACAAACACAAAGCCAAATCATGAATGAACTTCCATTCACAATTGCTTCAAAGAGAATCAAATACCTAGGAATCCAACTTACAAGGGATGTAAAGGACCTCTTCAAGGAGAACTACAAACCACTGCTCAGTGAAATAAAAGAGGACACAAACAAATGGAAGAACATACCATGCTCATGGATAGGAAGAATCAATATCGTGAAAATGGCCATACTGCCCAAGGTAATTTATAGATTCAATGCCATCCCCATCAAGCTACCAATGAGTTTCTTCACAGAATTGGAAAAAACTGCTTTAAAGTTCATATGGAACCAAAAAAGAGCCCGCATCTCCAAGACAATCCTAAGTCAAAAGAACAAAGCTGGAGGCATCACGCTACCTGACTTCAAACTATACTACAAGGCTACAGTAACCAAAACAGCATGGTACTGGTACCAAAACAGAGATATAGACCAATGGAACAGAACAGAGTCCTCAGAAATAATACCACACATCTACAGCCATCTGATCTTTGACAAACCTGAGAAAAACAAGAAATGGGGAAAGGATTCCCTATTTAATAAATGGTGCTGGGAAAATTGGCTAGCCATAAGTAGAAAGCTGAAACTGGATCCTTTCCTTACTCCTTATACGAAAATTAATTCAAGATGGATTAGAGACTTGAATGTTAGACCTAATACCATAAAAATCCTAGAGGAAAACCTAGGTAGTACCATTCAGGACATAGGCATGGGCAAAGACTTCATGTCTAAAACACCAAAAGCAACGGCAGCAAAAGCTAAAATTGACAAATGGGATCTAATTAAACTAAAGAGCTTCTGCACAGCAAAAGAAACTACCATCAGAGTGAACAGGCAACCTACAGAATGGGAGAAAATTTTTGCAATCTACTCATCTGACAAAGGGCTAATATCCAGAACCTACAAAGAACTCAAACAAATTTACAAGAAAAAAACAAACAACCCCATCAAAAAGTGGGCAAAGGATATGAAGAGACATTTCTCAAAAGAAGACATTCATACAGCCAACAGACACATGAAAAAATGCTCATCATCACTGGCCATCAGAGAAATGCAAATCAAAACCACAATGAGATACCATCTCACACCAGTTAGAATGGCGATCATTCAAAAGTCAGGAAACAACAGGTGCTGGAGAGGATGTGGAGAAATAGGAACACTTTTACACTGTTGGTGGGATTGTAAACTAGTTCAACCATTATGGAAAACAGTATGGCGATTCCTCAAGGATCTAGAACTAGATGTACCATATGACCCAGCCATCCCATTACTGGGTATATACCCAAAGGATTATAAATTATGCTGCTATAAAGACACATGCACACGTATGTTTATTGCAGCACTATTCACAATAGCAAAGACTTGGAATCAACCCAAGTGTCCATCAGTGACAGATTGGATTAAGAAAATGTGGCACATATACACCATGGAATACTATGCAGCCATAAAAAAGGATGAGTTTGCGTCCTTTGTAGGGACATGGATGCAGCTGGAAACCATCATTCTTAGCAAACGATCACAAGAACAGAAAACCAAACACCGCATGTTCTCACTCATAGGTGGGAACTGAACAATGAGATCACTTGGACTCAGGAAGGGGAACATCACACACCGGGGCCTATCATGGGGAAGGGGGAGTGGGGAGGGATTGCATTGGGAGTTATACCTGATGCAAATGACGAGTTGATGGGTGCAGCAGACCAACATGGCACAAGCATACATATGTAACAAACCTGCACGTTATGCACATGTACCCTACAACTTAAAGTATAATAATAATAAATAAATTTTTAAAAAAAAGAGAATTATAGATGGGTAGATGTATATTTCTTGGTGAAAGGGTAGAGCACTTTCATTACTTTAGTAGTCTAATAGAATCAGAATTCATTAAAAGTTGAAAAATACCAGATTAAGAATAATTTGGGGAGAATAATCAAAATACAATAGCCATGATAGTTATACTATTCAAAGTCAACTCTTGCATAGAGACTTCATGTTGGAAATACTTGCCAAAAAGAACAGAAATCAAGGTGCTCTTACCAAAATAGTTGAAAAGGTCTTCCACCTTTTAATTTGGCAAACTTCACCTGCCACCCAAGCAGTGACACTACTGTCCTTGATTTGTTGGCATAGGATTTTAAAAATTTTATCTCCAATCATGAAAGTGTGAGGGACTAACAAAGTCATTGACTTTCATTATTGTTGTCCAGGAACTAGACCACCTTGTTGCTGGTTGTTTGCTGAAGCTTTATTTAATTACAGTGTTCTTTTTATGCTTGATATACAGCCAGAGACAGTGTCTTATTTTGTTTTGCTTTTGTATCTGACTTTAAATCAATAAGAAGTATACAAATGAAAGGTGAAATGCATGTGCAGTCATCTGGAAAAAAAAACACTTTTTTTTTTTTTGTAAACTGGGGTTCACAAAACTAAGGCCTGCCATACATTCTCAGAGTTATTTAAGTAGAGTATATTATTGCATTCAAGAGACAGAGAAGAGGTACTCTAGCTACAGATAATTTATTGAGATTTCCATGGTACTTTTGACATTGCATATCATACTGGAATAAATCAGCCAGACAAATCAGAAAGCCTTATGTGAGAGAGATTGTGTACAATAATCCCCAATTTGTTTTTAGGAAAGAAAGAAAAGTTATTCATGATGACAGAAAGCACTCTCTGTTATGAATGCCCTAGATAGGAATATAGCTTGAAAAGTGTTCAGGTTTGCTGATGCGCACAAAGCTGACAGGGAACATTAAATGGTGAGTAATCTGGACAGAGTTAGTTTCATGATGGATAAATGGCACACTCTATTAAGGGTGACCAAATATAAAACACAAAAGAGTTCGAAATGAAGGAAATAGAAAAAAATACATCATTTCCTATAACAAAATTGAAAGCAGACTCAAAGATGTGAAAATAGGTTAGGCTTGAGATAAAAAGCAATATTACTGTAGAGGAAAACTCAAGAAAAATAATCTAAAACGTAACTGAATATCTTAAGCTGAAATCATCTTTATAAAGTTGGCACCTAATCTAATTTTAGGAGTGATGGTATTTCAAAATTTCTCTTCCTATAGGTCATTGGTCCCTCATCAAACAGTTATTTGACACTTACTATGAACCAGACCCCAGGGGCAAAGATTAATATTACAAAGTACCTGCCCTCAATGAGCTCCTAGTCTTGTAGAAAAGAGACATGAGCAAATATATTTTTTTTTTTTTAATTTATTTATTATTATTATACTGTAAGTTGTAGGGTACATGTGCATAACTATATTTAAAATATCTAAAGTTGATGGTGTAATTTATTGGGAAAAGGTTGCGGTATTTGTCAGTCTTGAGTGAAGAGTAGGGCAGAGTAGGGCTTTAACCATCAGGGAAAAGGAGGGAGAACATTTCAAATAGACATAAAGGAGTCTGGACCACCAGATGTAGTTTGGAATGGCCTTTGCTGTTGCAAATTACTTCAACCAAAGTTTGAACATGTGAAACTGGGATGTTCTTGACTTAATGCTATGTTTTTGAAGGCTGGAATGAGTCAGGGCATTGCATTTCCGTCCCTGGACACCTTTAACTTGTGAACACGAAAGGCTCCATCGTGTATGACAGAATATAGCTGCATGTCTGGATAGACCCTGATTGCACAATTTAAGTCAACCAAAAAGCTGAACACAATGTGGTTGTTGACAGTAGTGATGAGAATCTTCCTAACTTCACTGCCTTTATTGCCACCACAGCTAAATCCCCAGGGGGAAGTTTGCACACAGTAGACACGCTGGCAAATGTTAAATACCAGGAAAAACACTCTTTGAAAGCACAGTGCCTGTATTATTTATGCATAATTTCTCCTTGATGTTTACCTAGTCCCTATAGTTCTACATGTTTGAAGAGGGAGGAAAGGTTCCAAATAATTTGTATAGTCTGACAGTATATTATAAGTTAAAATTTCATGATTAAGAATGTAGTTCCACATCTGGTATTTGTTTAATCTGTAAGCCTGAATGGCAATTTTCCAAGTGTGCCTTAAGTTCTTGATACCCTCGTGTATTATGTTGGGCTTACCTGTAGAAAATGTTAGGGGAAAAAAGATAATAAATAAATTCAGCTGGTTTTCTGAATTCAGCCCATTTCTTCTTATCATTTAAGTGAGTTCTTTTGTCTTATGCAGTATCTTCCCAGTGTTCAGACCAATTTCAGTACTGTCAAAATCTGCTATTTTGATTATCATTTGTTGTACATCCCAGTAACGGGGGAGAAAAGAAATTAAATGGCTGTCCTAGAGCGGGCAGAAGCAAGTATCAAGTTTTATTACTAATCACATGGGTAGTCTTGTAGAAATGAAAATATAATGTATTTACAGTGAAATGCATATGCTGTAACTGTAAAATTCAGTGAATTTTGACAAGTGTAAACATTTGTTTAATACACCCCCACCAAGATATAACACTTTCATGACCCCAAGGAATTTCCTCAGGTCCTTTCTCAATCAACCACCCTCTCAAGTGAGAATCAATGCTCTGATTCCTCTCACCATAGGTCAGTTTTGCCTATCCGAGAACTTAGTATAATATAGTCCTTTAATATGTGTTATTTTTCTGTTTGACATTTCTGCTCAACATAATGTTTTTGAGATTCACCCATGTTGCATGTGTCAATCGATCTTTGCTTTTTACTTCCAGACAGCATTTCACTGTATAACTCTATTACAGTTTATCTATTTTCCTTTTGATTTTTGAGGACCATTTGGGATGTTTCAGTTTGGGGTTATGATCAATAAAGATGCTACGAATATTTGTGTGCAAGTCTTTATGTCAACATAGATTTTAATATTTATTGGGTAAATATTTAATAGTGAAAAGGCTGAATCCTATGGTAGGTATATTTGTAACCTTTTAAAAAACTGTTAGAACTTCCAAAATGGCTGTACCATTTTATTCTTGCAACAGCAGTGCATGAGTATTGGAGTTGTTTCACCTTCTCATGAGCATTTGGTGTCACCAGTGTTTTCATTTTATCTATTCCATTGGGTGTGTAGTGATAATCAATTGTGTTTTTAATGTGCATTTTCCCTGATGGCTAATGATGTTGAATAATTTTTCATGTGCATGTTGTCCAGTTGTAAATAACAGTTTGTGAAGTAACTGGTCAATGGAACAGAAAAGAAAGTCCAGAAATGAGGCTGCACACCTACAACCATCTGATCTTCAACAAAGCTGACAAAAACAAGCAATGGGGAAAGGACTCCCTATTCAATAAACGGTACTGGGAAAGCTGGCTAGCCGTGTGCAGAAGATTGAAGTTGGGCCCCTTCCTTATGCCATATACAAAAATCAACTCAAGGTGGATTAAGACTTAAATTTAAAATCTAAAACTATGAAAACCCTGGAAGACAACCTAGGCAATACCATCCTAGACATAGGAAAAGGCAAAGATTTTGTGACAGACACCGAAATCAATTGCAACAAAAGCAAAATTGACAAATGGGATCTAATTAAACTTAAGAGCTTCTGCACAGCAAAAGAAACTCTCAGTAAATAGACAACCTACAGAATGGAGGAAAATATTTGCAAACTATGCATCTGGCAAAGGTTTAATACCCAATATATATAAGGAACTTAAATGTATAAAAGAAAAGCAACCCCATTAAAAAGTGGGCAAAAGACATGAAGGGACACTTTTCAAAAGAAGACACACATACAGTCAACAATTATATGAATAAAAGATCAACATTACTGATCACTAGAGAAATGCAAATGAAAACCACAGTGAAATACCATCTCACACCAGTCAGAATGGCTATTATTAAAAAGTCAAAAAATAACAGATGCTGGCGAGGGTAGAGAAAAGGAAACACTTACACACTGTTGGTGGGGATGTAAATTAATTCAACCATTGTGGAAAGCAGTATGACGATTCCTCAAAGAGCTAAAAGCAGAATTAGAATTCAACCCAGCAATCCCATTACTGGGTATATACCCAGAAAAATATAGATCATTCTGACATAAAGACATGTGCATGTGAACTTTCATTGCAGCACTATTCACAATAGCAAAGAAGCAAAGACTTGGAATCAATTTAAATGCCCATCAATGACAGATTGGATAAAGAAAATGTGGCACAAATATACCATGGGATACTATGCAGCCATAAAAAACAGGACCATGTCTTTTGCAGGATCACAGATGGAGCTGGGTACTTATCTCTGGGTACTAATCCCTAACAAACAATAGCAGTAACAGAAAATGTAGCTCCTGCATTTCATGGAATCCGTGAAAACAAATAAGGCCTGCCGTCCATTCTCAGTTATTTAAGTAGAATATATTATTGCATTCAGGAGACAGAGAAGGGGTATTTTACATATAGATGATTTATTGAGATGTCCATGAGATTTCTGTTTTCATTCCTATGAAATGCAGGAATAGGAAACCAAATACCACATGTTCTAACTTATAAATGGGAGCTAAATGATGAGAAGTCATGAACACAAAACAACAGGCACTGGGGTCTACTTGATGCGGGGAGAGAACAGAGAGGAGCAGAAAAGGTAACTATTGGGTACTGGGTTTAATACCTGGGTGATGAAATAATCTGTACAACAAACCCCAATGACACAAATTTACCTATGTAATAAACATTCACATGTACCCCCAAATCTAAAACAAAAGTTTAAAAAAAAATTAAGATGTTTATTTTGTAT
Organism: Theropithecus gelada; assembly: GCF_003255815.1. Classification (NCBI taxonomy): domain Eukaryota; kingdom Metazoa; phylum Chordata; class Mammalia; order Primates; family Cercopithecidae; genus Theropithecus; species Theropithecus gelada. The sequence continues at coordinate 21,724,557 of NC_037684.1, forward strand.
TACTAAGATATTTGTTCTGGGTACAGGTTATTTGTCAGATATATGTTTTGCAAATATTTTTTTCAATCTGTTATAGGCCTATTTCTCAATAAGGCTGTGTCATAAGTGGGGGAGCAAATACCCCTTGTGGGGTCTTTAAGGTTCATTCCAGTATGGTCATGGAAATTATACCTGGAGAGGCATAAGAAATTAAAAGATTTATTATACCCATAGGTCCTAGAGAAGGAGACACCACATGCTCAGAGAGCCATGCAAAGTCACCCAAAAGCTAAACGCTTATGGCAGGCAGGGAGGAAACAGAATAAGGACCTCTAGGCAAGTGGCTTTACTGAGGGTCATGGGTGAAGTAGCTGTGGCATGCAGGAAGCCTTCCTGTGGGTAATCTGAATGTAACTGAGTTACTATGGAGGGGAAAGAAGGAGTAAAATGATGAAGTCATCATGAGACTTACTGCTTGAAAATACATGTTAGGGATGAGTACCCAGAGACGGGCCATGACTAGGTAAAATTTCAAAACAAGTGGGGTGGGTGCTGGCATTCAGGCAGCCATGGAGACAACAAATAGCTTTACATTGCAAAGGCCTTTTAATGAGGAGAAGATTTTTCATTTTGATGAAATATAATTTATTCATTTTTCAATTAATGGCTAATACCTATTGTGTTCTGCCTCAGATATTATTGCCTACTTTAAGACCAAAAGGCTCTTTTTGTACATTTTTGTGTAATTTTTATAGTTTTAGTTATCCTGGTTCATTGAAAACTATATGATATGAAGTAGAGGTTAACGTTTGCTTATTTTTTCCTATATGAATATCTAGTTGCAGCAGCACCATTTGCTGAAAAGAGTTTATTTGCTCCATCGTATTGCTTTGGTACTTTTGCGAGCACGCGCGCGCGCACACACACAGACACACAAATCAATTGAGTATGTAAGCATGGATCTATTTCTGGGCTCTTAATTATGTTCCATTGATCTATTTGCTTATATTAGTGTCAATACCTCACTATTTTGATTATTGAAGCTTTACAGTAAGTTTTTAAGTTATCCAACTTTCTTCTTTAGATTGTTCTGGCTATTTTAGATTATTTGAATTATTATATAAACTTTAGAGTCCATTTGTTTCTGTTAAAAATACAAGGCTGCTGAGACTTTTATAAGAATTGCATTGAATTTTTAGATCTATTGAAAGATAAAAGACTTTTTATTAATACTGAGCCTTCCAAACCCTAAGCATGGTATATCATTCCATTTATTTAGACTTTCTTCAATTTCTGTCAGCAATATTTTAATTGTATCAGCATTCTTACACAGCACCCATTAAATTTAACCCTAAATGTTTTATGATTTGAATGATATTTTGAATGATTTTTTGTTTTTATTTTTCAAATGTTTATTGCCAGTATATAGAATACCAATGTTTTTCTAGATTGGATTGTATTCTGCAATATTAGTGAATTCACTTTAGTTTCACAGGAATTTTTCTTCTGTGGATTTCTTAGAACTGTACATGTTCACAATCATGGTGTCTACAAACAATGATGGCTTTACCTCTTTACAATCTCTATGCCATTTATTTTTATTACTTTATTGATCTGTCTGGGGCCTCTAGTAAAATTTTAAATGAAATGCTGTCAATATACATCTGTGTCTTTTTCTAGATCTTAGAAGTGTTGAATATTTTATAATAATGTATGACATTAGCTATAAGTTTTTAGCAGATACATTTTATTAGTTTGAAGACTTCCCCCCATTTCTAGTTTGCTAAGAATTTTTCCATGATTGGCTGTTTAATTTTTTAAAAATAGATTTTTTGAGCCAATCTAAATGATTATATGCTTTTTCTCTTTAATATTTTAACGGAGTAAATTCTATTAATTTTGTATATTTAGCCAACCTTGAATTCCTGTACTAAATTCATTTAGTCATTATATAGAACCTTTTTAAAAAAATGTGTTACTGGGTTTTGTTTACTAATATTTTGTTAATAATTTTTGTGTCTGGGTTCATGAGAGGTATTGGTCAGGATTTTGAGGGATTTTTTCCCTTTTGTCTGGATTTGGTATAAAAGATACGCTATTTTCATAAAATAAAATGTAAAGTTTTCCATCTCCTCTATTCTCTGAAAAAGTATATGTGAAATGGATATTGTACAGTTCTTAAATATTTGATAGTATCACCAGTGAAGCCATTTGTGCCTAAGAAATATTTAATAAAAATTAAGTTTCTAAAATGTATACAGGGTTGGTCACACTTTCCATTTCTTGTTCTATTAGTTTTGCTAAGTTTTGTTTCATGGAATCTGCCCATTTAATCTATATTGTAAAACTAATTAGCATAAATTATATATAATCTTTATTGTCTCTAGAATGTCTGTAGAAAAGTCCCTTCTTTTGCTTCTGATACTGCTGATTCTTGTTTTTCCTTTTTATCTTGATCAGTTTTATTAATTTTACTAAACCTTTTCTTCAAATTTTGATCTTGTTGATTTCCTTTATTCTTTTTTTCCACTCTCATTTTTAACATTCCCTTTCATTTACTTTCAGTTTAATTTGTTCTTTATTTTATCTTCTTAAGATGAAATCTTAAACCATTGCTTTTATAGCTTTTATTTTCCTTTCTAATGTAGACATGTAACACTATAAATTTCCCCCAGAAGAACTGCTTTAACTGCATTCTACAAATTTTAATATACAGTGTTTGTATTTTCCTTATGTTCAATAATTTTTTTAAAATTTCCATTGGGTTTCCTTGTTTGACACATAAGTATTTTAAAACTGTGTTAATTTCTAAATATGTGTTTATTTTCTTAAAATAATGATTAACTTTTAATGTGTGACAGTGTGGCCAGAGAACACAATCTGTATGATTATTGATAGTCTGAAATAAACTGGTAGACTATCTATCTTGAAAAGAATATGTATCCTGCAGTTCTTATGTGTAATGTTTTAATTAGGTCAAGATGATTTATAGTGTTATTCAAAACTTCTATATCTTACAGACTTTTGTTCATTTCTTCCAACAATTACTGAAAGACTGGTGTTATTGTTTTTAACTACGATTGTGAATGAATCTAATTCTCCCGTTAGTTCCAAAACTTTGAGTTTGAGAGATTTTCTATGAAATGAATGCATTTAAGATTTATGTCTTCTTGATGAGTTGTCACTTTCAACATTATAAAATATGTGTCATTATCCATGATAATACATTACTTGGTGAAGTCTAATTTGTAAGATATTTATATAACTATATTGGCTTCTACATGATTAACATCTCCATAATGTTCCATAATGTTTTCTCCATCCCTTTTCTTTTGACCTGTGTCTTTGTGTTTAAAGAATATTCCTTATAAACTGCATATAGTTGACTCTAGCTTTTTTTTTTTTTTTTTTTGGAGACAGAGTCTTGCTCTGTCACCCAGACTGGAGTGCAGTGACACAATCTCAGCTCACTGCAAGTTCCGCCTCCTGGGTTCTAACGATCTAGTGATTTTACTGCCTCAGCCTCCTCAGTAGCTGGGACTATGGGCATGGCCCACCAAACCCAGCTAATTTTTGTATTTTTATATTTATTTATTCATTTGTTTTTGAGACAGTCTCGCAATGTCGCCCAGGCTAGAGTGCAGTGAGGTGATCTCGCCTCATTGCAACTCTGCCTCCGGGTTCAGACAATTCTCCTGCCTCAGTCTCTCAATTAACTGGAATTACAGGCATGTGCCACCATGCCTGGCTAAGATTTTGAGAGACGGGGTTTTGCCATGTTGGCCAGGCTGGTCTTGAACTCCTGGCCTCAGGTGATCCACCTGCCTTGGTCTCCCAGAGTGCTGAGATTACAGGCGTGAGTCATTTCGCCCAGCCAGACTCTTGTTTTTAAGCATGATCTGACAGTCTTTGCCTTTTAAGTGGGCCCTTTAGTCTGTTGACACTTAATATAATTATTTACAGTTAGATTAAGCACACTATGATTCTATTTTCTACTTCTCTATATTTTCTCTTTGTTATTTCATTTTTGCTTTATATTTGTGCTGTTTGCTCTGTTACTTCAGCTTCTCCTTTTCTACCTCCTTTTAGGTGAACTGAATAATCTTTAGTGTTCTATTTCCTCTCCTATATTGACATTTTTGCCATGCCTTTTTGGGTTACTATTTATTACTCTAGAGACTATAATGTGCATGTTTAACTTATTGAAGTCTATCTTCAAAATATTAACTCTCCAAGAAACACAAGTTCTATTTACCTACACATTTTACCGTTTCTTGTGCAATTTATTCTTTCAACTAGATATGTGTTCCATTATCCTTTAACATAAAAATCTTATGATATGACATTTCTTGCCTTTCAAATTCTCCTCATTTTAGTTTTTTACTGAAATGTCTTTATTTTAGCTTTATATTTGAAAGCTATTTTGTTGGGTATAGAAGTCTGGACTGTTAACAGGAGTTTTTTTCAGCCCTATAATGTGTCCCCTTTTCTTCTTACTTGCCTTGTTTCTGATAAGAGGTCAGCAACAATTCTTATCATTTTTCTCTTGTATGTACTGTGCCTTTTCTGACAGCTTTTAAAATTTTATTTTCAGTAAAATAGTAAAATAAGTTTTCAGCAGCTGGACCATTAATTCTTCAAATAATATTTTTGCCAAATTTCTCTCTCTCCTCCTTCTAGCACTTCAATTACACATTAGACTATTTGGACTATTTGACATTGTCTCACAGGTCATTGAAGCTCTTTTCTTTCTTTTTTTCTTCCTTTTTTTTTTTTTTTTTTTTTTTTTTTTTTTTTTTTTTTTTTTTCTTTTTTTTTTTTTTTTTTTTTTTTTTTTTTTTTTTTTTTTTTTTACAGTTTTTTTGTTTTGTTTTAGTTTGCATGACTCCTTTTATCCTTGTCTGCGAGTTTACTAGTACTAATTTGGCATTGTCCATTTACTGATAAAGCTATACAATTTCTTTTCTTTTCTTTTTTTTTTTAATGAGATGAAGTCTCACTCTGTTACCAGGCTGGAGTGCAGTGATATGATCTCCGCTCACTGCAACCTCCACCTCACGGGTTCAAGTGATTCTCCTGCCTCAGCCTCCCAAGTAGCTGGGATTACAGGCTCCCACTACCATGCCCAGTTAATTTTTGTATTTTTAGTAGAGACGGGGTTTCACTGTATTGGCTAGGATGGTCTCAATCTCCTGACCTCATGATCCACTTGCCTCCACCTCCCAAAGTGCTGGGATTACAGGTGTGAACCACCGCACCCAGCCTACAATTTCTTTAAAAATTTCTGTTGTAGTTTTCAGTTGTAGAATTTCTATTCTTTTTTGGAGCTTTTCTTTAATGAGATTCTGTATATAATCTCATCAAGGTAATAAGTATATGCTTACTTTCTCTTTTTGAAGAAAAAAATTGAACATATTTATGATAGCTAATTTTGCAATCTTTATCTGCTAATTACAGCATGAGTCTTACCCACATCTATTGACATTATACTTCCCAATTATGTGTCATATTTTCCTGCTTCACGTTCTAGTAATTATTTTATTTTCTGATGTACATTATGGTCACTTCATATTTAGAGCCTAAATATTACTGTCTTTCTTTAAAAAGCAATGTCTCTTTTTAACAGAGGATAGTTAATTTTCTGGAGAATCAGATTTATGCTGTGGAGACTTGGATTTGGCTTTGTTAGAATGGGTCTAAAGACGACTTTAAGGCTCGTGTATCCTTATTCTTTATTTGCAATTTTTATGAAATTTCAGCTGAATGCTTGAGGCATTAGGAAAGTCTCTCCACTCTGAATGTCAGAAGTATGGTATTTCCCCATATTATGCAGGCTTCAGAAACTCTGTTCAGCTCACAGTTCCCCAGAAGTTATTCTCTGCTAGACCTCAACAAAGTCTAGCCTTGCTTATGTACACTGTAATAGTCACTACAGTCTAGGAGACTCGTAAGCAGATTTCTGGAGCTCCTTATCTGCAGAGCGTCCTACTGTCCTCTTCCCTGCTGGAAGGTTCCTGCCCCTCACAATCCCTGTAGTCCAATGTGTTTGCTTCATCCAGTTGAGAACGCTCCTCTTTGCGTGGGCTCCACTCCATATGTCAAGATTTGAAATGTGCCTCCTGGCAACAATTCAGGATCAATGTGGATCCCACTCGGTGTGTTTTTCTTTCGCAGATCACAGCCTTGTCTTCTCTCTTATCCATGTCTGAAAATAGTAACTTCTAGTCATATAGTTGTTTACGGCAGGACGTTTGGTCTGGTATTCATTACTCTGTTATATCAGGAACTGAAAATGGTGATGCTAATTAGCATTTAATACTAAATTAGATTGAGACCCTATAGAATGCTGCCTCTTCAATTGGCTAGTACTCTGCAGACCCATTTTCCAACGTTTTGTAATCAATTTGACCACATCAGCCTGAAGTGATATGAGTAAAATTCTGTCCTTGTGATTCTCAATAGCCATGCTTGCATTTTTCCTCATTTTTATTTAGGTAGCATTTGGATGGTCTCTTGATAAGCTGGTCTTCATGTTTTGACATGTTCTTTTAGTACTGTTTACTAAGGTTTTGGTTTTTTTCTTTATCATTTCTTGCCTTTACTTACTAATTTAATCTTTTCCATTGTCTTCAGAGGTGGAAAGATTAGCACACTATGCTAGATATTTCACTTTTTGTTTTAAGACATGGTTTTCAGAAATGTGTGATATTTTCAAACAGCCTCTTTTCGATCACCCAGTACATTGTGCTATTACAGTATATTAGATTTATATGTTCCTGAATCCACTTCCTTTAATGGATGAACCTCCTCTAAGACCAGGAGTCTTACAAATCTCTATATCAATGGTTTTATCCACTTCTATATCAATTCTTATTAATCTCTGTATCTATAACAGTAATGAAGGTCACAACTGTTGTTTTCAGATAACTTAGATGTTCAGAAAAGTGCATTATACAAAACTTAGTTTAGAATACCATCGATAATCTTGAGTATTAACTTCAGATATGGAATTGAAAAGACTGAGGACTTTATTAGTCCTCAATATTAGTGAAGATACAAATATTAGAATTATTTCTAATATTAGAAGTATTAGAATTATTTCTAATATTAGAAATATTAGAATTAGAATATTAGTGAAGATATGAAGTAAAATGGCAAATTATGACCATCGCATGGTTTTTCAGCTGGTCTCCAAAAAATTTTCAGTGTTCAGTCTGAACCTTTCCATGACCAGAAAAAAGAAAGGAGAACTGAGTAATCTCACATTTCTTCTGTAATCTTGTTCTTTTTTTGATTCCCCAAATGGCATGCTTCCCTTATATAACTCACATATCACATTTTCTATAATTTCTGGTTCTATTTTGTTATGTAATTACATATGCCCATATCTTTTTCTTCCTCCAAGGCTGCAAGATATTTGAAATTAAAAAATTGTGCTTATTTTTAATCCCCCTCTAGTGTGATCAAATGACTACTCTGACAAATCAATAGAAACTAAACAAATGTTGGTTGGTAGAATACAGGTATAATTATTAAAAATTGAAAGGAAATCTTAATGAAATTTTCAATTTTAATTTTTATAATTTCTAAGAAAAATATTTAAAATTATTTTAACTATGTTATACTAGCTTAGGCTAATAAAATAGATGTCTACTATCTTTAGTCTGTGTGTAAACAAGTAAGAATAGCTTTTTATTAGCACAGGACACTATGAAACAAGAGTTCTTTTTAAAATGGTAGAAATGTAAAGCTCAAAAATGCATTAGTATTTTTAAACATTTCCAATATCTTGTTAAAATTCTGGTTGGCCTACTAATAAAAATCAGTAAATAAGATTAACTTTCACTCCTACATTAATGTTATCTGAAATAGCACAAGTCCTGATTAAGCAAGTAATAATTTTCTATAGTGGTTGCTCTCTAGCTAGAGCATCCCCCAAAAATGTTAACTAAGCTTTATCCTTCAACAAGAAAAGCCTAGACTTTCTGAAGATTTCCTTTATAATACAGGATCCATATCTCATACGCAGATGTATTTTTGATTTATCATGCCCGAGGGCAGGCTTAAACAAAATCTCACTAAGTATTTTCTGCTTCTTAGGAGAGAAATTGTTGGGTAGAAGTTTCATATGATTTTTCCGCTCTTAATCCTATGAAAATAGTAAGCATAATGTTGCCTTTTACAGATAAGAAACTGTAAGCTCGGAGTTGCCTGTAAAAGTGAATGTGTTGTATTCTAGGTTCATTTCTAGGCAGTCCTCATGGAAATGTAGAGTGGTTTGAGAAAGTCTCAAACCAGAGGGGTTTGAGACTTTCCAAAAATGTTGGTCTGAGATTAATGAACATTTTAGGTCTTTAGTTTATGGAAATATTCCAATCAAGTCAAAAGTCTGATCTGGAATTTATTTTATAGTATATTTTGAAATCTGTATTTAGATCATACCCACTAATGAATGAACACCAGTTACATATAGTACCTACCCAAATACGGAATGATCAGGGCAATATTTCCCATGCAAGTCCATTTTGTAATCAAGTAAATTTTCATCACTGTTTGCCCACTTTCTCTACTGCTTCTCTTTCCAGTCTCAAAACCACTTCTTATTGCTGATTCTTCTTGGTTTCCTCTGTGTAGGTATTTTACCTTACAATATAAATGTTACTTTATTTTTAAAAGGAAATAGTAAGAAAGCAAACGAAACTTCTCTGTGATTTGTGATAAACAGAATAAACAAAACGCCGAATATTTTCAGGATAAAAGAATAAAGAATCTTTGAAGAATATGCTGTAGTAACTTGGAAAGACTGATGGATTAGATTACAAAAGGATTAATGTATATCATGCTTATCTCATGTGAGCTAATGGTTCAAATAATTCTGAATGAGCCAGATAGTCATTTCAGCATTGGATTAGCAACACATCTATGCTCTGCTATAAAAAAAGTATGCAGGGTGATAACAGAATCGCTTTTCCTCTCTGAAAGCTGTATAGGATAAAATTTAAAATAAGCTGCCATAGTAACTTTTAATTCCGATTTTTAGACTTTCTGTTCTCTTTTTATTTCTCATGTGTAAGAAGAACAAAAAATAATAAAACTAAAATATTCCTTTTACTTCATGGAGGACATATTTTTTTCTTTCCTGAAGGAAATGCCTTTTTGGATAATTCCTTCTGTTTTTCATATATATTTTTAATCCACAGTCTCATAAAATTCAATTGAAGAATGAGACTTTCTAGATGTCATAAAAGGATATTTGAGAAGATTGTGCTTTAATAGGATTTAAATGAAGTAAAGACTTAGCTTGGGTAGCTCAGAATTGAACAAGCTTTTGCCCAGCCTTGCATTGTATCTTTTTAATTAAAGAGCCTATGAAAATTCTATTTGGAGTAAAAATTTACATTGGCCTGAGGTGTGTGTTCCATCCCTCCCCTTTCCACTCCTTGAGCTAGCTGTTCTGTGAGCTTATATTACTCTACAAACAGCCCACTCAGTAGCTCCATATGCCTTGGTGGTTTCACTGCAGTTAGAGCATCCAATTCCCACTGTCAGGCAGCTGTGAAAAGAAGCAAAGAGCATTTAAGGGGCAGAGAGGGTGGTTTCTCAGAGCAGAATTTTTATTTTTATTTTTCCATTTCTTTGTTAATACTGTTTCCCTCTGCCTGGAGTGGACTTTTGTGCTTATTTCCTACTCATAAGATCCCCACAAAAATTTCTTATGGTTTATTTCTTTTATAAAATTTTTGATCTAAACTCCATTGCTTAACACAGTCCCTTGCACACAGGGGGTACTCAATAAATACCCATCTGCGTGGAAATATGAATATGTAGCTGAGTTGAAATAAGAACTGGGCTGTTTCTTATGGTTCTAATCTATTCTTTTATTCAACATAGCAGATTAGGGAAGACATTCTAGAGGGGACACTGTTCTCCTCTAAGACTGTCAGTCGGTTTGCTAGAAATAAAGTGAAAAAAGGCATCACATTTGAAGAACTATTAAGGGAAAATAGCAAAGCTGTGAGTGTGGTGTAGTAGTGATAGAAAGGACATAGTCATCTGGACTCAGACGCACTGTGAAATTACAGCTTTGTCCACTTCCCAGGTATGTGAACTTGGGCAAGTGTTTAACCTAGATGAGTGTGTTTTCTCATCTGTAAAACAGGAACCATTATTTTACCTGGACTGTGATGGCATATGTAAAGCATCTAGCAAAGTGTCTGTCACAGAGAAGATGGTAAATAATTTGTAATAACCATATCATTGTTGTTAATTAGTTCATTGTGGTGGGAGTGTTGAGTGGAGAACTAGGCAGGAGGTGAAGCTCAAAAAGCATGCTTATTTAGGTTTTGAAGACATTTTACATGATATTTGGAACAGATTGCTGCCCTTTATCCAAATATATGTGGGCTTTTGTTTTCTTTCTTATCAAAGCTGGGCGGAGAGAAAAAAAAATCCATGCTTCGATGATTCTTTAAGACCTGAGCAATGCCTATTAGATGAAGGCAGCTTAGAAAAAAGATATTCAATGTAGTTCAAGTTAAAAACAAAAGAAAACTAATATTTAATAGGGTTAAAAATGAGATTGTATTCACCTTATAGGTTTGTTTTCAAGGTAAATATTTAAACTGAGTAAATCATTTTTTCCTAAAACTACTTGGTGAGTATTATCATGCCTTTCATTGCCACACAAATACAAATTTGCATTTAAAATCTTAGATTACAATGTAGAAGCTAATCAAAGCAGTTCACCATTTTTATTTTTTATTTATGTACAATAAAATTCACTCTTTTGTGGTGTATAGTTCTGAGTCACGTAACCACTACCAGAATCAGGATACAGAACAGTTCACTCACCCTTCCCTCAAGATCCCCTAGTATTACCCCTCTGTGGTCAATATTAATCCCCATTTCCTAACCTTTGGCCACTACCTGTCTGTCTCTATAGTGTCTGTTTCTTTAGAAAGTCATATAAATGGAAAAGTACAATAGGCAACCTTTGAATTGGTTTTTGGTTTTGAATCTGTTTTGTTTTTGCTCAGTGCAATGTATTTGAGATTCATTCATGGTGTTACATGTATCAGCGGTTCATTCCTTTTTATTACTGAGTAGTCTTTCATCTATAACACGGAATACTTCTCAGCAACCAAACCACAGTTTCTTTCTCCACTCACCAGTTGAAGGACATTTAGGGTATTTCTAGTTTGGGGTGATAATGAAGAATGCTGCTATAAATATCTGCTGCTATAAATATCTGCATACAGGTTTTGATTGAATATAGTGTTGATTGAATATAGTGTTCATTTCTCTAGGGTACTGCTGTGCTGTGGCCTAGGTGGGTTATAAAAGATGTATGTTTGACTTTATAACAAATTATCAAACTGTTTACTAGAGTTGCTGTACTATCTTATGTTTCCTCCAGCAATGTTAGAGTTTCTCTTGCTCCATATCCTCACCACACTTGGAATGTCTCTGACTTTCCTCTCTGTTCTCAGCTGGAGACAACACTATGCTTGTAAATGGATCATGTGGTTAGATTACTTATACCTCAATAATCTCCCTTTTCAATATAGGGTAACACACAGGAATGATAGCATTAAGCTGGAAAATATTGGGAAGTCATTTTTCGTATTCTACCTCCCTATTTTTTTTTTATAATTTCAACTTTTATTTTAGATTCAGGGGTACATGTACAGGTTCATTACATGGGTATACTTTGTGATGCTGAGGTTCAGAATATAAATGATTCTGTCACCAAGGTAGGACCTGACAGTTTTTCAAGGACCTGACAGTTTTTCAACTCTTTGTCCCCTTTTCTCACTTTCCCCTGTAGTAGTCCCCCATGTCTATTGTTCCCATCTTTATGTCCGTAAATACCCAAGGTTTAGGCCCCACTTATAAGTGAGAATATGCAGCATTTCGATTGCTGTTTCTAAATTAATTTGCTTATGATAATAGCCTCCAGCTGCATCTATGTTACTGCAGAGGACATGATTTCACTCATTTTTAAAGCTGCATAGTATTCCATAGTGTAGATGTACCACATTTTCTTTATCCAGTCCACCATTAAGGAATTGGTTGATTTCATGTCTTTGCTATTGTGAATAGTGCTAAGATGAACATACAAGTACATGTGTCTTTTTGGTAGAATTATTTATATTCATATATATATGCGTGTGTGTGTGTGTGTGTGTGTGTGTGTGTGTATATATATCCATATCCAGTAATGGAATTGTTGACTGAATTGTAGTTCTAAGATTCTTCAAGAAATTTCCAAACTGTTTTCCACAGTGGCTAAACTAATTTACATTTCTACCAACTGTATGTAAGTATTCTCTTTTCTCTGCAGCCTCACCAGTATCTGTTGTTTTTTGACTTTTTCATAATAGCCATTCTGACATATCAGATGGTATCTCTGTGGTTTTGGTTTGAATTTCTCTAATGATTAGTGATGCTGAGAATTTTTTCATATGTCTGTTGTCTTCTTTGAGAAGTGGCTGTTCATGTCTTTTGCCTGCTTTTTAATAGGGTTGGTTTTTGACTTGTTAAGTTGTTTAAGTTTCTTATAGGTTCTAGATATTATACTTTGTCAGATATGTAATTTCTGAATGTTTTCTCACATTCTGAAGGTTTAGTCTGTTGATAGTTTATTTTGCTGTGTAGAAGCTCTTTAATTTAATTAGGTCCTGCTTGCCAATTTTTGTTTTTGTTGCAGTTGCTTTTGAAAACTTATTCATAAATTCTGTCCCAAGGCCAATGTCCAGAATGGTATTTCCTAGGTTTTCTTCTGGGATTCTTACAGTTGGAGGTCTTACCTTTAAATCTTTAATTCATTCTGAATTAATGTTTGTATGTGGTGAAATGTAGGGGTCCGGCTTCATTCTTCTGCATACAGCTAACCAGCTATCCCAACACTATTTATTGAATAGGGAGTCCTTTCCCATTGCTTATTTTTCTTGACTCTGTTGAAGATGAGATGATCATAGGTGTGTGGCTTATATCTGGGTTCTCTATTGTTCTATTGATCAATATGTCAGTTTTTATACCAATACCATGCATTTTGGTTACTGTAGACTTGTAGTATAGTTTGAAGTCAGGTAATGTGATACCTCTGGCTGCTTCTTTTTGCATAGAATTGCTTTGGCTAGTCAGGCTCTTTTTGAGTTTCATATAAATTTTAGAATTGTTTTTCCAGTTCTATGAAAAATGACATTGGTAGTATAATCGGAATAAAATTGAATCCATAGATTGCACTGGGCAGTATGGCCATTTTAACAATATTGATCCTTCCAATTCATGAGTATGGAATGTTCTTTCATCTGTGTCATCTATGATTTCATTGAGCAGTGTTTTGAAGTTCTCCTTGTAAAGATCTCTCACCTTCTTGGTTAGATAAATTTTGGGGTATTTTTTCTATGGCTATTGCGAATTAGATTACATTCTTGATTTGGCTCTCAGCTTGAGTGTTATTGATCTGTAGAAATGGTACTGATTTTTGTATGTTGACTTTATATCATGAAACTTTATTGAAGTTTTTTGTCAGTTCCAGGAGGCTTTTGACAGAGTCTTCAGGGTTTTGTAGGTATAGAATCATATCAGCAGTGAAGACAAAGAGTTTTACTTCCTGTCTTCCTATTTGGATGCTTTTTTTTCTTTCTCTTGCCTGATTGTTCTGGCTAGGACTTCTAGTACTATGTTGAATAGGAGTGGTGAGAGTAGGCGTCCTTGTTTTATCCAAGTTCTAAGGAACAGTTGCAAATGCTTTCAGCTTTTGCCTGTTTGCTATTATGTTGGCTGTGGGTTTGTAATAGATGGCTCTAATTATTTTGGAGTATGTTCCTTTGATGCTTAGTCTCTTGAGGGTTTTTATTATGAAGAGATGTTGGATTTTATAAAAGGCTTTTTCTGCATCTGTTGAGATAATTGTATGATTTTTTGTTTTAATTATGTTTATGTGGTGAATTACATGTATTGATTTGTGTATGTTGAACCAACCTTGCATCCCAGAAATGAAGCCTACTTGATCATGGTGAATTAACTTTTTGGTGTGCTGCTGGATTCGATATGCTAGTATTTTGTGAAGGATTTTTGTGTCTATGGCCTGCAGTTTTTTAAAAATTGTCTTTACCAAGTTTTAGTATCAGGCTGATGCTGGTTTCATACAATGAGTCAGGAAAGAGTCCTTCCTCCTTGATTTGTTGAAATCGTTTCAGTAAAATTGATAGTAGCTTTTCTTTGGTAGAATTTAGCTGTGAATCTATCTGGTTTATGGCTTTTTTATGTGACTGATTCAATTTCAGAACTCACTGTTGGTTTGTTCAGGGTTTCAATTTCTTCCTGATTCAATCTTGGGAAGTCGTACATTTCCAGGAATTTATCCATTTCCTCTAGGTTTTCTAGCTTGCATGCAAAGAGGTGTTCATTATACTGCCTGAGGATCTTTTTTATTTCTATGGGATTGGTTATAATGTCACTTTTGTTGTTTCTGATTGTGCTTATTTGGACCTCTGTTTATTTTTTAATCTAAACAGTGGTCTATTGATATTGTTTATCCTTTCAAACAATGAACCTTTTGTTGATCTTTTGTATGGATTTGGGGGTCTCGATATCTTTCAGTTCTGGTCTGATTTTAGTTATTTCTTTTCTGTTGCTAGCTTTGGGGTCAGTTTGTTCTTGTTTTTCAGGTTCCTCTAGGTACAATGATGGATCACTAATTTGAGATCTAAATTTTTGAGGTAGGGATTTAGTGCTTTAAACTTTCCTTTTAGCACTGTTTTTGCTGCATCCCAGAGACTTTGATATATGGAATCTCTATTTTCATTTATTTCAAAGATTTTTTTTTATTTCTGCATTAAATTTGTTTTTTACCCAAAAGACATTCAGGAGCAAGTTGTTACATTTCCATGTGATTGTGCTGTTTGGGGCAGGGGATTTTCTTGGTGTGGATTTCTATTTTTATTCCATTGTGATCTGAGAGTACGGTTGGTGTAATTTCAAATTTTTTTTGAAATTATTGAGACTTGCTTTATGGCCAAGCATGTGGTCAATCTTGGTGTAGGTTCCATGTGCAGTTGAGAAGAATGTATATTCTGTCGTTTCTGTGATGAGTGTAATATACATGTCCATTAGGTCCAACTGGTCAAAATGTCTAATTTAAGGTCAGAATTTCTTTTAGTTTTCTGCCTTGATGATCCATCTAATGCTGTCATTGGGGTACTGAAGTCCCCCATAATTACTGTGTGGCTGTGTAAGTTTTTTCTATAGTTCTAGAAGTTGTTTTATTTATCTGTGTGCTCCAATGTTAGATGCATATATATTTAGGATAGTAAAGGCTTCTTGTTGAATTAAACCCTTTTTCATTATTTGATGCCCCTCTTTGTCCTTTCTTTAATGTTGGTGGTTTAAAGTCTATTTTACCTGATTTAAGAATACTGACCACTGCTCTTTTTTGTTTTCTATTTGTGTTAAAGAACCTTCTCCAGCCCTTTACTTTGAACCTATGAGTGTGATTATGTTTGAGATGGGTCTCTTGAAGACAGCAGATGGATGGGTCTTGTTTTTTATCCAACTAGCAACTCTATGCCTTTAAAGTGGGACATTTAGACCATTTACATTGAAGGTTAGTATTGATATGCAAGATTTTTATCCTATTGTGAAGTTGTTAGCTGGTTGCTTTATCGTGTCTATTTTTTGGTTGCTTTGTAGGGCCTATGGGATATGCACTTAGGTGTATTTTTATGGTAGCAGGTATCATTAATTTGTCTCCATGTTTATAATTCCCTTAAGGGTCTCTTGTAAGGGCTGTTCTAATAGTAACAAATTCCTTCAGCACTTGATTATCTTTAAAATATTTTATCTCCTTCACTTAGAAAGCTTAATTTCACAGGCTGTGAATTCTTGGTTGGAATTTCTTTTCTTTAAAAATGCTAAAAATAGGCCCCAGCCACTCCTGACTTGTCAGGTTTGTGCTGAGAAGTCCTCTGTTAGCCTTAGGTGGTTCTCTTTGTACATGATCTGATCTTTTTCTCTAGCTTCCTCTAAGATTTTTTCTTACTGCTGATCTTGGACAGTCTGGTGGGTAATTAATTGCTTTGGTGATGTTCATTTTGCATGGGATACTGCAGGTGTTCTCTGGATTTCTTATATCTAGATGTCTACTTCTCTAGCAAGATTAGGGAAGTTTTCTTGAATTGGCCCCTCAAATATGTTTCCCACATTGCTTATGTTTTCTCCTTCTCTCTCAGGAATGCCAATAATTTGTTGGTTTGTTCACTTTACATAATCTCATATTTCTCAAAGACTTTTTTCATTTTTCTAACTTTTTTTCTTAATTTTTGTCTGACTGGGTTAGTTCAAAAGACTAGTCTTCAAGCTTTGAAATTATTTCTTCTTTCTAGTCCAGTCTATTGTTGAAGCTTTCAATTATATTTTGAAATTCCTTAAGTGAGTTTTTCAATTCTAGAAGCTCTGATTGATTTTTAAGGTGTTTGTCTCTTTCTTCATTCCATTGATTTATATAGAAGTTTATTTGTGTTGACTTTTAACCTTGTCTTAGAGCTTATTGAGCTTCCTCTCAATACATGCTTTGGATTCTTTGTCATTTCTGAATTTCCGTTCTGGCTGGAGACCATTGCTGGAGAACTGCTGTGATCCTTTGGTGGCATCACTACATTCAGATTTTTCATGATGCCAGAATTTTTGCACCATTTTATTCTCATCCAGAGATGATAGGACTTCTAATTTTTATAATTATTTAACTATGCATAGGATTTTTCCTTTTTTTCTTTATTTCCCTATAATATCATTAGTGGGTTTTTTCTTTCCCTTTCTCTTTCCCCTCCCTCCCTATGGGGTGTAACCATAGAGAATGTTGAGTATGGCTTTTGTTTTGCTTCTACAGCCATATGCACTTCCTTTTGGTAAATTTTATATTGAGTTGTGTGGTTTGACTTACAAGCCAGTAGATGGTACTTATGGGTAAGAGCTGACTGTGGCCAACATGCCTGGGTATATATTTTATTCTTGTTTACCAATAGAAGCTCTCTGTTACCTCTAGCAATGGGCTCATCTATGGAGCCCACAGTGGTCTGAGCTGTCTGCTCAGTCCTGAGGAGTTTGGGAGCCAGATGGGTGAGGTCAGACTGGACAGGCCCATGTACAGGTCCCCCAGTGTCAGCCACATGCATCAGCACCAAGGGAGAAACCAGTGAAGGGCCACCAAGCCCCCAAAGGTGTGACTAGGCAAGGGCCTGGGAAGCTTTTTTGCTCCAAGTTCTCTGCACAAGCGGCGAGGTCAGCCTAAACTCCTGATCCAGGAAAGTGTTCCAGATGCCTGGTCATCTGCCTGGTCATCTGCCTGGTCATAGAGTGTAGAGGGCTCCACTGCACCACAATTTCTGCATAGAAAGTGGGAGGGCAGTTTAGGCTTATAATCCAGGCAAATGTGTGTTCTGACTGCCTGGAGATTTGCCTTGGCATGGGGCAGAGAGGCCCTGCTTCACCACAGTCTCTGCACAGGAGGAGTTGGGTGGTTCAGTCTGCTGATCCAGGTGACTTGGTGCTTTGACTGCCTGGAGATCTGCTTGGGCATGAAGTGAAGAGGGCCTGGATGCACCATGATTTCTGTGCAGGAAGGGTGAGGCAGCTTAGGCTGTCAATCTGGGTGAGCTGGTGCTTTGAATGCCTGGAGATCTGCTTGAGTGCGAAGCAGAGAGGGCATCCCTGCACCAGAATCTATGCACAGGAAGGGATGATTGCCTCAGACTGCTGATCCAGGTGACCACTACCTCCCCTTTTCTTGTGAGTTTTGGTAGTTTTTAATCTTTCAATAAATTGATTCATTTAATCTGAGTTGTCAAATGTTGGGGAATAGAGTTGTCTATAATTTTTTCTTAATATCATTTTAATGTCTGTGTGGTCTGTAGTGTTATATCTTCTTTCATTTCTAATAGTAATTTTCTACTTCTCTCTTTGGTCAGTCTTCTTAGAGGTTTATCAAATTTTATTGACCTTTTCAACAAACCACCTTTTGATTTCATTGGCTCTATCTGTTATTTTCTATTTTAAATTTCATTTATTTTTTTTTCTTTTGTCTTTAACATTTCTCTTTCTCTGCTTGGTTTTGGCTTAATTTGTTTTTTATTTCCTAATATTTTAATATGGAAGCCTAGGTTATTGATCTGAATTTTTCACTTATAATTCAGTATTTAGGGCTGTAACTTTTCAGTAATGTATGACTTTTTTCTCTAAAGCTTTAAATGCATTACAGAAATTTTAATGAGAAGTATATCAGTTTCCACAAAAGAAGCTCTGTGTGTGTGTGTGTGTGTGTGTGTGTGTGTGTGTGTGAGTGTGTGTGTGTGTAGGTAGGTAGAGAGAGAGTAGGGGCAAGAAATTGGCTTATGCAATTATGGGTTCTGGCTAGGCAAGTTCAAAATTCTTAGGGCAAGCCATTAGAAGCTGGAACTCCTGGTAAGTTGGAGCTGAAGTTGCAATCTATAGTTAGAATGTCTACTTTTGCTCCAGGGAAGCCTCAGTTCTGCTCTTAAGGCCTTTCAACTAATAATCTTGCTTAAAGCAAAATAATTATACAGTAATCATGTCTACAAAATACCTCATAGCAATACCTAGACTCATGTTTGATTAAATAAGGACTACCACTTAGCCAAGTTGAAAATACAGAACTGACCATCACTTGTGATATTTTCATTTTCACTTAGTTCAGAATATATTCTAATGTTTCTTTTGACTTCCTCTTTCATATTTGGATTATTTGAAAGTGAGTTATGTTCCAATATTTAGAGGTTTTTAAATATCTGTTTTTGATTTCTAGTTTAACTTCACTATGATCAGAAGGTCTTTATTTCACTTTTTCTGAAGGATATTTTTGGCCAATATAGAATTTAGAATTAATGGTTTACTGTCAACACTTTAAATAGATTATAATACTGCCTTCTGGCTTCTGTGATTTTCACTAAAATATGTTGTCATTTGAGTTACTTTTTTCTATATGTAAAGTGTTCATTTTACTTGTTGCTTTCAATATTTTTTCTTTATCTTTGGATTTTAGTGGTTTAGGTATGAGAGTGCATGACATTTTTTTTTGGGGGGGGTGGTTTCTCAGCCTCCTAAATCTGTAAATTTATGGCTTTCCACAGATTTAAGAAGTTTCTAGCTATATTTTTTTCTGCACCAATCTCTTACCTGTCTCCCTCTGGGATTCTAGTAACACAAATGTAAGACATGTCCCACAGGTCCCTGAGGCTCTGCTCATATTTTTTTATTTGTGTTTTCTCTCTTATTTATAAAGGATTATTTCTGTTGATCTACTTTTCAAATTCAGTGACTCTTTTTTTTTCTGGCATCTCCATTCTGCTATTGCATTCATCCAGTATATTTTTTAGTTATTTTTTATTTTTAAAATATTTACTTCTTGTTTATATTTTCTATTTTTTTTTACAACATTTCTTTCCATCCATTTTAAAAGAATATTTTTCTTTTCCTGGAGGATGGTTACAATAACTACTTTAAAATCTTTGTCCAATAATTTCAATATATGGGTCACCTTGGGGATTGATGTCAGTTGACTGACTTTTGAGATGCTCTTTTCTATTTTTAGCAATTTGGGATTGTCTTATGGTCTTTTGAGTATTATATATTAGACTCTGGTCCTGTTAAAATCCTCTAGAGAAGATTTTTCTTTTCTTTTCTTTTCTTTTTTTTTTTTTTTTTTTTTTTTTTTTTTTTTTTTTTTTTTTTTTTTGTCTTAGCAGGTAATCAATCTCCCATGGTTCTTGTCATAAGTCTAACCTCCACCTGCTTTATGTAGACTTTGGTTTCTATGTTAGTTTAGTTTTCAGATCCTTTGTAGAGCTAGTTTGTCTGCTCCCCACACACATATACCAACCACCCAGGGGTCAACCTGAGCTTCGTTCTATATCATGGTTTAATTATTAAAGCGGTTGTTATGCTGCCTTGGTTAATTTCAACACATGTGCCAATTAGTGGTGAGCCTGAGACTTCACACACAAAATTAGGTGTACTTTTTCTCTACCACTTTCTCCTCCATGGTTTCTCTTCACTCGCTAGTCCCCAGGGGCTTATTTCTCTGGTCTTCTGTCATAAAAGGCAGGGTTTTAGGTTCCCTGTGCTATTTCACACTTCCAATGATGACTTGCTTTCCTTGAGGGCAAAACAACCAGAGACTGGAAAGAGAAAATTAATGAGGATTCATACACATACACACACACACACACACACACACACAGAGAGAGAGAGAGAGAGAGAGAGAGACAGAGAGAGAGAGAATTACAAGAACCCAGTTTTCCAGTTTTCTCTGCTCATAAAAAAAAAGGATGTCTTTCAGAGTTTGAGGTGTATGCATAGCTGCTGTTTTCACTATGCTAAGGCTTTGTGACTGGGGCCTTTCTAGGATAGAGACAGGCGCATATGTTTCCCTTGAAGCATTTCCTGTTTGTGCTTGATGTGCTGTTCTGGGACTTGGGCTGTCCTGGGGTCCAAGCTGGAGGATTAAGAAGAAAACTGAAAATACCATTAAACTTACTACCATATTGATACTACTTTCCATTTTCATTTTGTTCCGCAATTCACCTGTTATTATTTACTTTTCTGAATTTTCAGATAGACTCCTTACATTTATTTATTTGTAATCAATGGGAAATGGAGGGTGATATACGCTTATTCACAGCCAGAACTGGAACCAAACCAAATTATTATTTTTTCTTCTATTGGTATTCTCATGTTTTCTTCTTGTTTTGTTTTTGCTTATCTGTTTGTTTTGTTTGCATTGTGTTTACATCATGAATATATTAGCCTAATATGTTTGAGTTTTAAAATAATTTTTCTTAACCTGCCTTGCTAAGGTATGTTTCTCTTTTCCTGTAAATTATCTAGAGAAAAGAGCCCAGATATTACTTAGGGAAAAGCCATTCACAACTGTTTCAAAAATATAATGAACTATAATATTGAGGGAAAAATAATACACTTTTATATTCCCTGTCTAGTGTTTTTCTTCTTGCCTTTAAGTTTTCCTCCCTGGGCACAATTTTGAGCTATTTATTTACTTTAATAAAAGCAAACATTTCACCATGTGCTATCTGGGAAAGGTAATGAATCCAGCAGCAAATGGCCTGCTTTGAACATAATTTCTAAATGAGATTCATGTGAAATACCCTCACTTACCCACTCAAACATACACAATTTGGTTGCTTGCCCAGGGAATTGAACCTAAGATCTCTTGGTAGAGCCAAAGAAATGAATGCCAATTATCAAAAAAAAAAAAAAAAAACCCTCAGTTATTTTCAGTAGAATCATACTTACACGGAATTTGACGCAATTATACTACCACTATCTGTTGACTACTCTAATTCCTAATACTACACATATTTTTCTTTTCAGCTACACACGTCATTTAATGAACTTCACATTGAACACTTACTATATGGTAGTACTGTGCCACAGATTGAAGGCACAACAAAGATGAATTAGATGAGTCCCTGCCTTCTGAGAGTAAAGGACACAGAGGCATGCACAATTTACGAGACTATTTGTCAGACTGTGTGGAGTGCTGTATTTTACAGAGGCAGAAACAGCCTTCTCTGGGAATGCACACAAGGGAGGGATGATTCACCCCTCTCGGAGGGAGTGAGGAAGGTTTCCTAGAAAGACAATGCTTAAAATTAGCTTTAAGGTTGCATTACACAGTGGATAAGTACAGAATACGGGGAATGTCATTCAAAGCAGGAGTATCAGCAAAGGCTTGGAGGCTTGCAAATGCATCGCACTCTAGGAGAGCAGAAAAATAGTTCAATATAGCTGGTGTTTGGCACACTCCATTTTGTTTTTATTCTCTTGAACTAAGTTGTATTATTTTTCTTACTTCATGGTTTGGGCAGTGATGGAATTGAGCAAACTATGAAAATAGGACTTGGACTCTAAGTACATGTGCTATTGCAAGTGCTCCTTGGAGGCAGTAATAGATTGTTATAACTTGGCCTTCACTTGCATCCACCCTCTATGTGGAATGTGCTTCCTGTGTGACTCTCCAGAACTCCTCAATCTCCTGCCTTCATCAGTGAACCATATCATCACTCTCTCTTTACAAAAAAAGTTTTCGTGTATTCAGGGAGTAGCAAGTAACTTATTAAGAGCCGACATCATCTTATTCATCCCAATGTTCTACCACCATGTCTATGAAATTAGATGGTCTCATAATAAACAGAAGGAAAAAAGTGATAAATGTAAATGTTTCAGTAGAACCAGTGGGAACAAGGTCTGCCTTGAACACCTTGGAATAACATTTCTTGCTTTTCTTTCAATTTGTATAAAATCGTTAAGAAATAAATCCAAGTTCTACTTTAATGAACTCACAAAATACTTGAGCTCATCTATTACCCTCTATTCTGTAGAATATAGGCATATTTTAAAACTGAGGAAAAACAATAAAATTTTTTGTAAAAGAGCTTACTATTTCAAGAGAATATAAAAGCAATCTGGGCCAGTGCTGAATACAGAAAACTGAGATTTAAAGAGGTAAGACTACAGGTGCCATTTGGACTTAATTCTACCATTCTGTATAATAGCATGAACAACATCGCCTACCTCTGTTCTTGAGACTTGGAAGAGCTTGGCAGAGGCTAAAGGGCCCCCGTAGCATGTGTAGCTCCCTTAAAAATGCTGACTGATTTCCGTCTGCTTTGGGTGTGGGTTAAAAAAAAAAAAAAGCCTCTGCTTTTTTGTAGGTCTAAAAAATAAAAAGTTTTTTGCTGAACCAAAAGGAACAGGAAACCTTTCACCACTGCCAAATGTATCATTTTGATTTCCCCATGATTTCTTTTCTACCCTAAAGGCTTCAATGGTGTTTAAGGATGGGTAAGATTCATAGTTAATGGATCAATCCAGATCCACTTCCTGTTTTTGCTAATACAAGCAGTGCTGCAACGTGCACTGTTGTATGTTTCTCTTATTCTACATTAAAAATCAAATGAGAAGCTAAAATGTCTATCCATTGAAGAGAATTATTTTTGTGTATTCACACAATAAAATACTACACAGAACATTCAATAAGTTCTGTACATCTACATCTACAAAAATCACAAATGTATTGCTGAGTGAAAATCAACATATGTACAGCTGATCTATACATAGAATGATGTCATATGTGTCCAACAACATATGAGACAATCAAATATGACTGCTGGGATACATACATGTGCAGTGAATATTTAAACTCATGCCAATTAACCATAAATGCTTAATCAGGAGAGTAATTAATTCTGAGTAGGAACAATTAGAATCAAGTCTCCTTAGAATCAAGGAGATTTTTATAGAGAACCAAGTATTGTTTTATATCTTTAAAAATAATCTGAATCAAATGGCAAAATATTGAGATTTGATAAAGATGGAAAATGAGTATACAGGTGTTTTTAATATCATTATACTTTTCTATAAAATGTTTCTTCTAAAAATTATTAGGTGGGAACTGTCTATACTATATCTGCAACATTTTTGGAAATCTAAAATTAGTCCAAATAAATTTGTTATTTTAAGTTCTGGGATACGTGTGCAGAATTTGCAGGTTTGTTACATAGGTATACATGTGTCATGGTGGTTTGCTGCACCTGTCAACCTGTCATCTAGGTTTTAAGCCTTGCATGCATTAGGTATTTGTCCTAATGCTCTCCCTCCCCTTTGCCCCCACCCCGTGATAGGCCCCAGTGTGTGATGTTCCCCTCCCTGTGTCCATGTGTTCTCATTGTTCAACTCCCACTTATAAGTGAGAACAAAAGTTGTCAGAGCTGTCATCGGTTTACAAATGACTTTGTCTTTAGGTCTAATCAAAAGAACGAGAACTTAGAGTAGAAGACTTTGAGACCAGAGAAAAAGCTTGGGTGGAGGAGTGATTCATTTTGGCTGGAAGGTTTCTCACAAACAGGAGCCTCTGATCTGAGCCTTGATTCTTAGGGAGAATATTGATTGATGAAGGAAAGAGGGGGAAAAAAGCATACCCAAGAGAGTGGACAGCCAGTGGCATGTTTGAGGAGTGGCAAGTTGTCACTGTGGCCAAGACATGAGTTACCTGGAGAAGTGGAGCAGAAAATGAGGTTGGAGTGGAAGCTGAATTTCCAAAAAGCACGTGGCTTGCTATGCTGAGGAATGCGGACTTTGCAATGTGGAAATAACAAAGGTTTCTATGAGTGGTGACAAAATGCAACCTGTTTAGCAGTGTGAAGGATGGTAGAGATGAGTTGAGGCCATCAGGAAAGCCACTCAGAGGTAACGAGGCTCTGAGATCAAAGAGGTGACCACTTTGAGATCCAGAAGGATGAAGGAGCAGTAGGAAACCAGTTTCTCTCTTCTTTTTTGCCTCTTGCTTTCCTCTTTCTCTTTTTCACTCTTTATTCCTTTCAGTACTTCTCCCAAAGTTTTCAGTTCCTTTATGAAGGCCATCAAATACTCCACCCAAGAGCTGGGCTATTTTTAAAAATGAGGTGCAGTGTATTCTGTGGGAAGGTCACCAGTAATAGAGCCTCAAACTTCCTATCTCTTTTGTGAATCTTGACAGCCTGAAAAGAAGCATACATTATCTGTTACACAGACTCCCTGGAAGGAACTGATGTTCTTTCCTCTGGAGCTGTAATGGGGTCTCTACAGAAAGAAGCCTCATCCCTCGACATGCAACCTCTTTTCATTTCCTTACAGAGGAGCTGCTTTGTGCCTGCAAAGGGCACCAGGGCTTCCAATTTAATAATTCTGAATATCACCGTTGCACAGCATTGTACTCATTTGCAGTCTCTCCTGTGCATCTTTGATGACCTTTCTTGGCTTCAGAGAAAGCGGAATAAAAGCAATCTGATCAGGACTTTATTCCAGCTGGTCACTCTCTGATTAAATCAGTGCCAGATTTTACAAGCATCAGAACACTGGGTTGGGAGTGAGGATATCTGGGTTTTTTACTTGCTCTAGGACCTAGTGCCTTAGCTTTTTTATTTATAAACCAGAGAGCATTATTTAGAAATCCTCTAAGCCCATTCAAATCCTAAGCTTACGTGACTCTGTGACTCCCTAGAGTCTACAGATGAACTGTCATCATTTGTTCATATTTTATGACCATCTGCTGAGTGCAAAGAAGTGGATGCCTCAAGTGCTTGGAAATGCTTAGAGAGAGCTGGTTGGCTTGTGCTAAATTTACATTTCAAGGGAGGCATAAAAATGGAAGTAAATGAACTTTTTTAATGTTTAGTTTAATTTTGCTCAAAACAATAAAAATTTAGGAAAGGGAGCATTGGAATTTGAAACTGAAATTGTAATAGCATACAAGCTTTGTCAAACTGGCTTGTAACACTTTAGTTTAAAAAGTCACTTATCTTTGAACCTCAGTTTTCCTTTCTGTCAAATGAGAATAATGTTTGTTTCTCAGACTTTGCAGAAAACAAATGATAATGGATTTGAAAATATTTTATGGTGGAAGCTCTAATCACAACCGAGTAATATTTATCACTATTAAAATTGGTTTTATTTATTGGTTTAACTTTGGTGGAGCACTGAGCAATTGCCAGGTACAGTGTCTGGCACTGAAGTTTTGTTATTCAGTATTGAAGCCTTGCTTTTCCTTTTTATTTTTGATATTTGTACTTTTATATGTCTAAGAGCAACAAGTTAAAAAGTTGTAATGTAAGAAAAGATGCCATCACAATAACCAAAATGATAAAATATTTAGGAATAAAATTAATATGCAAGATATATATGAATTAAAATGCTACTGGTATATCAAATATATTGTGCACTATAAATATATACAGTGTTCCTTTTGTGAATTAAAAAATGTTCGGCCGGGCGCGGTGGCTCAAGCCTGTAATCCCAGCACTTTGGGAGGCCGAGACAGGTGGATCACGAGGTCAGAAGATCGAGACCATCCTGGCTAACACGGTGAAACCCCATCTCTGATAAAATAATACAAAAAATTAGCCTGGCGTAGTGGCAGGCGCCTGTGGTCCCAGCTACTCTGGAGGCTGAGACAGGAGAATGGTGTAAACCTGGGAGGCGGAGCTTGTAGTGAGCTGAGATCCAGCCACTGCACTCCAGCCTGGGCGACACAGCGAGACTCCGTCTCAAAAAAAA
Source organism: Theropithecus gelada (assembly GCF_003255815.1). Classification (NCBI taxonomy): domain Eukaryota; kingdom Metazoa; phylum Chordata; class Mammalia; order Primates; family Cercopithecidae; genus Theropithecus; species Theropithecus gelada. The sequence continues at coordinate 21,750,669 of NC_037684.1, forward strand.
AAAAAAAAAAAAAAAAAAAGTTCAATGCTATTGAGAAACACCAAAAGAGACTCGAATAAAAAGTGGCTAGTTCTTGAGAAGACTCAGATGTCAATTATCCCTGATCTATAAATGTAATGCAATTCCCAATAACACTTCCAACAGGAAAACCAGACATTCTGATAACAAAGTTCAAATAAAAAACACAGCAGCAATATCTGGGGACTATTCATATCAGATATTAAACAGGTATTCAAACAAAGTGGTAGTGGAGATGGAAAAGACAGAGTGTAATGGAATACAATTTAAAGTCCAGAAATAAACCCAAATGCATGTGGGAATTGAATATATAATAAAGATGGTGTTTAAAATGAGTTAGGAAAAAAGTTTTTCAATAAATGTTTGGATCAACCAGATAGCCATCTGTGAAAAATAAAGTTAGATCCATACTCACAGCTTATACCAAGATAAATTCCTGATGGAGCAAATATTTAAATGTGAAAACAAACTGGTACTAGAACAGACTGTATCAGTCTGAGTCCAATCAGGAGGCAAACCACACAGTGATTTAAACAAGGAAAGTTTGTATAAGACTTTGAATCTAGGCTGCATGCAGTGACTCACACCTATAATTCTAATACTTTAGGAGACTGAGACAGGAGTATCTCTTGAGGCCAGGAGTTCAAAACCAGCCTAGTCCTTTTTTAATTCTCCTATTTTGAATGACCTCCACAAAGCAAGTTACTGTAGATATGTCGCATAAATCTTTGAATGGGTTTTTCACATAGGATGAGTCACTGCTGCTACTTCCCCTCCACAAATGCGTGTGAGTCTCAGCTTTGGGAAGAAGGAAATAAAGGCAGTGTGTGCTTTGGAAAGCACCAGAGCAGAGCCATGTGCCTTGTTCTCTGAGTCTCTCATATGTCGCTATTGCCGACAGGTAACCCTGGATAAGTCACTTTCCCTTTCTATTTATCACCAAAAAACAAAAGAGCTGGACCAGGTGTCTCTTAGTATCTTCTTAAGACCTAACTTTTTTAAAAAATTTTTACCATTTGTTATAGTTAAATTGTGTTCCCCCAAATTTATTGATCTTCTTTTAGTTTTAATTTTTTTTTTTTTTTTTTTTTTTTTTTGAGACAGGGTCCCTCTCTGTCACCCAGGCTGGAATGCAGTGGCATGATCCTGGATTATTGCACCCTTGAACTCTTGAACTCCTGGGCTCACGTGATTTTCCCACCTTAGCCTCTCAAATAGCTGAGCATGAACTGGTGTGCAGTTACACTCCCTTCCCCAAACGTACAAGTTGAAGTCCTAACCCCCGATACCTCAGAATGTAACCTTACTTGGAAAAAGGGTTGTTGCAAATATAATTATTCAAGTTAAATGAGAACTCTCTCCAGAACTGTGAGACAGTAAAGTTCTGTTGTTTCACCACCCAGTATGTGATACTTGTTATAGCAGCTTTGGCAAACTAATACAACATTGGAGAGTCACATCACTGCTGGCAGAGGGAAATACAAATGCCGTTCAAGTGAAAGAAAATTACATCTTATTTTGCACTTACCTGTTCATGCAAGCTGTTCTGTTCTGGTTCTAATAGAAAGTAGAGTTCCATTTTAATAATTTTGGCAGTTAATTTTCTCTTCTTCCCAAAGACTGTTTGAACATCACAGTGTTTTGATTTATAGCTCAAGAAACTCAAAACCACATGAGAAAACTCTTACTCATGCCACTATATATAGCCAGAGATGAGCACAGCATTAAAAAATGTAGCCACATGCACATAGAAGTTATTGTGTGTACAGAATGTTTCCTCCTGGATGCAGGATTCAGCAGTTTCTCCCCACTTAGGTTCTCCCTCCCAAGGCAACCTCAGCAGGTTCCACAAGGTTGTCTTGAAGATCAGATTTTGTTCAGTATGGTAGCAACTCTTAGAGTACAGCTGCAGTTATTGATTAGTGCAAAGGAAGGAAACTCAGGCATGTGAAAAATAATCTGGTTTATCCAATAGTAAAGTAATGGGCATGTTTAATAGTCATAGAGCAATTCATCAAGAACCCATCACCCAAATTTTCACATGGAAGACAAAAAGGTATTTGTATATGTTTCTCATTTTTAAAAAAAATCATTTTCTTTTGAGTTAGCTCTTTGCTGTAAGGGATGTTGTTACCAAAGACAATTGTTAAGTCTGATTTGGGCAACTAAGCCCTAGGAGTTATAAGTTAATTAAGTAATGGAGCATCATATGCAAATTAAGTAACTAAGCTGGGGAGCAGGATTTTGATTGATTTTTCCTGTTGCAAGTAGGGACAAAGTGAGGGAGCCAAGGCTTTGCTTCCTTGGGCAGTTTTTATGGTCCTTATTGAAAGAAAAGAAGAAATGTCCTTAAAACAGAAACCAGGAGGGAGAAAGAAAATCTGTTAAAGACAACTTGTAAAGGTGAACTAATAAGGTCTTCTCATGATTGGCTCAATATCTGTTGGAGTTTTCATTATAAGAATCTTGGAGGAGGAAAGTGAGAACTTTCAGGAGAGTTTGCTGCTACATTACATTTCATGTGCTTTGAAAATAATCAGGGATATGTATCATGTAGGAATTAAGCTAAGTTAGTCTGACACTTAGAAAAGCCGGCAAAGAATGATACATATTTGTCCCTTAAGTTGGTGATCTCCAAAATGGAATGTGCAAGACAATCCATTGGGACCTAGGAGGAAAGTATTATTCATCTATGTATTTGGCAGGTACCTCGATGCCTACTAAGTGCTGTGCACTATCCTAGGAGCTAAGCACATAGCAGAAAACAACAGGTGAAAATTCTCTGCGCTCAGCTATTTTACATTCAAATGGGAGGAATCAGACTAGCAATATAAATATATGCTATGTTTATTGGTGATAAGTGCTGTATCATTCAGGGTCTTGGGAAGAAAAAGGTGGCATGCTCAAAGTAAATGAGGAGAGTGCATGAAAAGCTATTTATAGAAAGCTAGGCAGAGTTTAAGAGAAACTAACAAGGAATGGTGAAGTGATCTAGGGGCTTCTAATAATAGAGAACTATCTCCTCCAGGGGAAGGAGCGGTGGCCCAAATGAAGAGGAAACAGTGATTAGTGTTAGGAGAAGGACACCCAGGAGGTGTGACCTTGGAAGAGGAAAACAGCCATTTCCCATCCAAAGCCCTGCAAGGGTGGTTGCTGATGGAATAAATGTCCAGGCATCTCTCCTCTCACCCTTCAGCTCCCTGTGAGTGCTTCCTATTGGCCAAACCCAAAGAGAAGCCATAATTCAGGGGAGCCCAGTTGAATGTAATCCATGCAAATCAACCTCCTAGGGCACAGAAAAAGGACAAAGAAGGGGAAAGCAGTGTCTGCAAGGTAAACAGAGAAACCCAGCACAAGTGTTCTAGAGTAACAGGAGAAGGAGGGTCAGAGGTAACACAGGAGGTCAGAGAAGGCCTTCTGAGATTGACTTTTGAGCAGTCCTGAAGTAGTTGAGAATATGAACCAAGTGACTAGTGGACAGAGAGGCATCCAGTGCAGGGATGGTGAGACAGGGCATGTTTGGCAAGGCTAATGATCAGTAAGAAAGTCAGTGTGACTACAACTTAATGAGAAGTTGCTGGCTGATATTCAGTGTCTTGGAGGGTACCCAATACTAATTGTTCCTAATTGTGCTAATAGTGTAACAGCATCCGTATGTAATTTATGAATAAATATTCATATGGTGGCATTGCACGCTACATTTTTTTCCCTGATAGGGATATACTATCCAACATTTTTTGCAACTACTGCCTTAGACTGAGTTGCTTTAAAACATTGCAGTTAAGTGATCTTGTATAATGGCAGGCTGCACAGGGGCCACAAAACTCTATAGTCCAACATCCATCTTCACAGATGAAGATTAGCCCAGGGTTCCTCTATGGAACATCACCCTCAAGTCTAACCTTCTGTAGTTCCTGCTCAATGTTTGCTTCCATACATCATACTCCCCTCCTACTTTATAAGACACTGAGGGCCAACTGTCTTAATAAGGAGTTCTATGTTGGCTTACATGCTAAATGAACATTCTTTGGCTGTGGAATCTTGGCCACAGTAAGAGACTAACCTCCTTGCCTGTGCCTTAGAACCTCACCCACACAGCTCTAAGTGGAAATTTTGACAAAGGAATCAAAGTGTAGAAATTTCCAGCATATGTGCAGATATTCAAACACTGTCATGTTCTGACAGGTACTTATGGCTTGATTGAAGGCAGAGGCACAGAGTTAAAATTAATTCATGAATGAGTTTGAAAATAGAAGTGTAAATGAGACCATAATTAAAGTTTTTACTAATTCTTCTTCCCAGCTGTAGACTTTTCTGTGAGTTGGTTTTAGTTATATTTAGTTAAAAAGTTAAATTTTAGATGCAGTAGCATGTGTGCCTTTGAATTACACATATTATATAAATGTTTTGGGTTTCAAACTGTGACAAAGACATAAATTGCATCTTAATTGTTTGATAGTTATTGCAATCCCAACTAAATATTGGGCAGAAGAAAAATCCTGCTTCCCCAATTACGTATGTTAAAGATATTCTAAGTTATTTAAATAGGGATAACAAAATATTCTCATAGAGATCATAGTATCCTGTTTTTTTTTTACTTCTTAACAATTTCATGTATTTTTCTTTAATTATGAAACAAATGCTTACTATTAAAAAATCACTGCTGTTATCACTCAGTATATTATGGACATCTTTCAGGACAGTAATATTGATCTATCATGTTCTTTTTAATAGACAGATTAATCACACATTGTTAGCATGTAAATATACCTTCCAAAATATATGATATCAGCAATTTAGCAAAAATCTGTGTAACTCTGTTACAAGTAATAAGTTATGTCAATTAGGGCCCAGTGAAGAAAATAGAAACCATGCAATTATCTCAACTGTGAAAATTTAATATAAAATAATTGTTTAATTGGATATTAGAGGGCTGGAAAGGCACACACAGAAAAGACCCTGGTGCACCACAAAAGTCATAATAAAAGGAACCAACTACCACTTCAGGGAGGGCAGAACAAGGAGAAGGGACTGGGATAAGAATTTAGAAGCGGAGCATTGGAGACCACAGAACTGGAGACCCAGAGCAAGGCTTTCCCCACCTCCTGTTGAGGACTCTGGAGCTTAGAGGAGGCCCTTGCAGAACTGGAACCCAGTCCTCTGGGAGCGTTGCGGCTGATCGGTGTTGGTGTCTCCAAGGAGTTATGATGAGTCTGGCTCTAGGAATATGGGAGGGTAAATCTGAAGAGTGGAACCAAGTGCCAGGGCAATGACCCATCACTGGAATGATGCCAACAGGAACAGGAGGCAAACAGGAAGAGCTCCAGCCTTCCGGTGTCCCTCTAGATTTCCTATGGGCAGAGCCTGCAGGAATGAGCTGACAAAGCAGAAATATGGCTTATTGAGCCCCAGCCCCAGCAACACAGGTGGAGTGTAGAAAAGTGGATTGAAAATGGAGAGAACCTGACAGGGCTCGTAGTCTTGTTGCTAAGTCCCAGCAGTAAAATAAATTCCACTGTGTCTAAACTTGAGCTCAGTTTCCTTGGCCTCCCTTAATTGACGTCCTAAAGGATAATTAACCTTGACAACAACTAGCAGGTTGAAGATGGATCTCTTTGCTGTATGCCAAAGTCCCCAAGAATGAATCTAGATAAAAAGTAGTTGGGGTTTGGTCTCACCCCAACTACTTTTTTCTTTTTCCTTGAATTTCTTGAGCCTTGCTAATATCTCTAGGATAGACATGTTTCATATTCTCCTAAGAGGGGAATGTCACAACTGGATATAAGTTGCTGCATGTTATTCTATGGGGATTTGCAGGCAGAAGTGTTTGAAAATGCTCAGAGAGGCTGATAAATAACCTCACAGCCAGCCCCTGCATCATCTCAGGATTGTCAAGGTGTGCTAAGTGCACCTTGGCCCCTGCGCATGATGCTACAAGAGGGGCTTGAAAGAAGGAGCAGAAAGTTTTAGTCAGAAAGAGGTAATGACTTAATCGATGCTACAAAGTGCTGCATTGTTAAAACTTTGCATGTGTAGTTTTACCCTAGCTCCAACAAGACCCCTGTCTCACATTAAGAATTCAGATTATAGTGTTATATTAAAGTAAGTTAAACATCTGTCTGTTTGCTGGGAGAATAATTTCGCTGAGTATAATGTGCCTTTACAATTGAGTAGAAATATTTGCACAGCCCTAATATAGTCTGCAAAGAGACCGGCAAGGTCACGTCTACACTGACAAGAACATATGCTCTGTTTACAAACCCCAGGTATGTGAACCTTTGTCAGATTTTATGAGGCTCTCCCATTCACTGTAGCCATTTGGGCTGCTCCTACCAGTCTTTTACAGCACACAAATAAAGGTGACTCAGAAAGTCTAAACAAGGTCTTTGGCCTTTTTTTTTTTTTTTGGCACATGAAGATGCATTCTAAAATCAAGATGTCGCATTGTAAAACGTGCCCGAGGGCCTCTAAAGAACAAGGTGGATTCTACATACAGAAATACTTGAATAATTACATTATAAAGACCAAGTAAAAAAATTCTGTCATTTCTGAGACAATGGAAGCATTCATCATATTTTTGTTTTTACTGTTTTTCTCTCTGCTTATCAATATTTTATTTTTCAATTTAGATACTCAAATTGTGCTCACTGACAGAAATGTGCAAATATATGAGAGCCAGAGCAAGTAGACAAGCATAAGAGAAAGGTCCATCTGTGTGGTGTAGTAGCATTCACTCAGAATTTGTGTTCAGGGTACCTCAAAAATTCACTTCTCATTCATTCATCAAACAATGTTTATTTCATTATCATACTATAAGCTACAAGGAATATTAAGATGCAAAAACATGGTTTCTGCTATTGTTATAAGACATATCACAAACGGTGTAAGAGAGACATTGGATACAACAGAATTTTAGAGGAAGAAGAAAGTACCACTTAATGTAAGGAGCATTGAGGAAAATCCTCAAAGGAAGCAATACTTGAGTCCAGCCTTGGAAAATGAGTAGGATTTGAATGAGTAGGCATGCCAGGTGAGGGACATGGTGTGATGGAGAAAGGAAAGCACTAAGACACACTGGAAATGTCAGACTCTCATCCAGTCAGAGGCCAAGATGAGGAGCCACAGAAGACAAGCCCCATGGGGTGGATTGCTGCCAGACAGCACAGGGCACCGAAGGCCAGACTAAAGGAGGCTCAATGCACCAGGGGCAATGAGGAGCCATTGACTGTTCTTAATCCCCAGAGATACTACAAGCATCTGATCAGTAGGTTGAAGTAGTTAAACCAAATCAAGTTCATTAACATATGTCTTACCTCACACATTTAGTTTTTTGTGGTGAAAACACTTAAAATCTGTTCTTAGCAATTTCCAAGTAGACAATACATTGTTTTTAACTATAATTACCGTGTTAATACAATAGATTTCTGGAACTTACTCCACCTAACTGAAATTTTATATCCTTTGACCAACATCTCCCCAGTTGCTCCTCTTGTCCCAGCACCTAGTAACTACTATTCTGTTCTCTGATTCTGTGAGTTCAACTATTTTAGAATCCACATGTAAGTGAGATAATGCAGTATTTGCTTTCTGTGCCTGGCTTGCTTTAGTTAATATGCCTCACCCCCTAGGTTCATCCATGTTGTGACAAATGACAAGATTTCCTGTGATCTTTTTAGGATGGTTTGGTCATAGCCCTCATCTGGCCTGAATTTCTTATCTAGCACAAATTTCAATCATCATCCCCACCTTTCCTAAGTGTGTTTTTTCTTATATCTGAACGTAAGTACCAATCAGCAGTTCAGGCTGTGTGACTGTGAGAGGTGTAATCTTGTATGGGGAGAAGGAGAGAGAGACTGAAAGGGAGTGAGAAATGGAAATAGACTACCTGATAAGGGAATCAAGGGGGAGGAGGCTTAAAAGGCAGGTGAAAATATATGGAAGACCAATTTAGCCCACCTCAACATTTTGCAGAAGGCTAGCTCTACTAAGTGGTTTTATTCTGATACTTTGATGACAGTCCCAAGAAATGAGGTTGCTAATCCCCCTGTTAAGTGGTAGAACTGACTGATGTGGGAAAAGAAAGAGCAAACTCAGCTGACATGGGCTTACCTGGCACCTTCAGAAGGCCCACATAATGCAAGAGCCTCAGCCCCACAGAGTCTTCTGTCCCTACCCCAGAATGAGTCTGTATTGATTTAATCTGAATTTAGCATTAGATGACAAAATTGAATGTGTGCCATCGTTTTCAGTTTTTCTTCAACGAGGCAGGAAAGCCTGTGGTGTCCCAGCAGGGATATTTACCCCACCTTTGATGGAGCCCCCAGTCTCCAGGAAAGCTAATACTCTGAGCTCCAGCACCTCAGACCTCCTGACACATAAAATGCAGTCTTGCCGGGCGCGGTGGCTCAAGCCTGTAATCCCAGCACTTTGGGAGGCCGAGATGGGCGGATCACGAGGTCAGGAGATCGAGACCATCCTGGCTAACACGGTGAAACCCCATCTCTACTAAAAATACAAAAAACTAGCCGGGCGAGGTGGCGGGCGCCTGTAGTCCCAGCTACTCAGGAGGCTGAGGCAGGAGAATGGCGTAAACCCGGGAGGCGGAGCTTGCAGTGAGCTGAGATCCGGCCACTGCACCCCAACCCCGGGCGACAGAGCAAGACTCTGTCTCAAAAAAAAATAAAAAAATAAAAAAAATAAAATGCAGTCTCTAAAACATAATCGGCAGCTGAGCCCTCCTGTTATTTGTTTCCTCCTCTGCAATTTTTCTTGAGATTGGAATGGATTCATCAGCCAATTAGGAAGAAAACCAGCCGATTAACGAAATCCCTGTTAGCTTCTCCTGTCCAAGGGCAGGGATGAAAAGGAGGAATTCTTGCTCGGTATAGAGAGGTCTCCCAGGTCTACTTTTTGACAATTGCTAAGTGTGACTGCCCTTTCTCTCCTTTCCTACAAGGGGAGGGCATACCACCTGCATTTTATTCCCGGGTCTACCCGGATCATCCCAGTTGACCCAGAAATTCAGAAAGAGGGCACAGGGAAGTGGAGTCTCTTTATCATTTCCTTGCTAATGAAAAGAGATGTGATAAGAAAGTTAATTGGTTTAACAGAATATAGTTCTCCGTAGTGTTAAAATTTGACCCAAATAAGCAGTCTTATTTTTCAAATGTTTTAATTGTGAAAGTACTACCTGCTCATTGTAAATAGCTTGGAATATACATATATGTTAATATTTACCTGTAATTTCACTATCCAGAGATAACGTCTATCTGCATTTTGGTTATCTTTTTGTCCCTCCAGTGCACATTGTTTTATATATTTGAGACTATATATAAAAATTTGCTGTATTGTTAAAATTTATGTTAATGATGGCACCAATATTCTTTATGTAAGTATACCTAATTTGCTAAACCATTCCCCTATTACTGTTGCACGTTTAGATTGTTTTCAGTGTTTCATTGTGCTAAATTATGTTCTGGTTAATGTGTTTGTGCATAAATCATTTTTGGTTTTTAAATGCAGCTTGTTGTTTCTAACGTGATGATGAGTTGCAGACTCCCTTCCCATAAGGTGGGGGTAGCCTGCAGAGGTAGGTCATTGAGAAGCAGGGTCAGGTTGCTGGCAGTGCCTGTTGGGGGCCACATACTGGTTAAAACTTCATGGCCCCATATCTGATAAACAGATTCTTAATTCCAGAAACAGGATAGTCCTGGTATGTTCACTGATTAGGACCTTAGGGCTGACTGGTGATCATTAAAATAGCACAGGATGATGAATAAACCATTATGACAGTTCATTTTATAATGTGGGAATTGGGAAATCCCCTTTCTATAACAGAACCTATTCATGTCTGCCATCTAAGACATTCTTTTTCTTTCTTGGGATTAGAACACTCGGTAACCTTTATCCAAAGGTTGTTTGGTGGACAAAGAATTAGAACAAAAGGTGGACAAAATTGAGAGCAATGGTAGGTCCCAGAGAAATTTTACTAACCCCACCAAGAGATACTGTTCTGTACCTCTCTCAAGGGGCAGGGCAGGAGGCAAAATTTGAATGTTTGTTTCTCTGTTCCATATTTCGTTATCGACCCTTTAGTCGATATATTTTTCCTTTTAGGCCTGTCATTGTTAAGGTCATGTTACTGACCTTGTAAAGCCAAGAAAAACCTGCTTTCTTCCAATAAATGTTAATTTCATCTGCTGGTTTCTCCTATTATCATGACCTATGGACAACTGCATGGGAAGCACCTGGGCTGCTTGTTAAATAATGCAAATCTCCGGATCCCACCATAGACTTATTTAATCAGTCTCTGGTTTGAGTCCCAGATTGCGCTTGCAACAAGCACTCCATTCAATTGTTGTGTATCCTAAAAATCACAAATTAAAACAATATAGGATCACATAGTAGTTAAGGTGTATAGGCTCTGGAGCCGGACTGCCTTGCTTTAAATACTTTCTAGCTGTAATATTTTGGAAATTTGCTTCAAATCTCCTTGTGTCTCCGTTTTCTCAACTCTAAAATGAGGATGGTAACTATACCTACATTCCAGGAGTGTTGTTAGGATTAAAAGAGTTAATACATATGTCAAACACTTAGAATGGGGCCTAGAATGGGTTTAGTATTTAATAAACATTAACCATTTAACCACAGCACTAGACCAGCTCTGTTTATGGCATCCTGCAAAGACCTTTGACCCTTTAACCATTATTCCTTGTTTCCCTTTCTTTGTCAACATTAGTCTATTCCCTTATTTCCTCGCTGAACTAGTATTAGCCAATGCCTCTTATGCTCATAGTCTTGCTAAGCCCTGAAATTAGTGCTTTATCACTACACTAAGCCTTCATTAGTATATATTTACAGTTATCAGTAATGCATCACTTCTGATTGCTTCTAGATTTGGATTTTGCTTCCTGCTCTTTAGAACAAAAAGAAATTTAAAAAGTTGCCTCCTTCTGAGAAAAGAAGGTGTACAATCTCATTTGGTGACTTGGACTTTATACAAGGGGCTTTTGTTGAACTGCCAAATGAAATCATGCACTACTGTATAAGGTAGTAGTGAAACCTTTATGTTTTGAGAACGTGCTTTATAAACCATAAAGTAATACAAAAATTAGAGCTCTGCTGATTCAGCCAGATTTCTCAATGCAAAAATAAATAATAAATAAATAAACAAATAGAAAAGGGCAGAAAGGGTAGTCTTATGATGAATCTGGAGCTAACGCTTAGGCTGCTTACAGAGGAAGCTTCTTAGAATGTGTTCACTGTTGATCTAATTTCTGAGCAGTCCTTGTGACTGTCTTAGGCATCATGGCCTTTAAAACTCAAATGTTCTTTTCATGTCTTGTCACCATGAACTGGTGTTTCCTCAGGGCAGTTTGAGTTCTCAGTGAAAACCAGAGCAGCACTTCCAGCTATACTGAGAAAACTTCGTACTCTCACTGTTTCACACATAACACACAAAAATGTTGAACTTTAATGTCTGGAGCCATTGATTTGAGAGAGTTTTCTATGCTTGATTAGTTTCTTAAAAAAAGCTTAGCTTAGATCAGCATGAATTTCTTTTGCTGGATTATTGGGGATCTCCTAGGGAGCCTTCAGGTTGGAGTAGGGTTTGTTAAGTACCTTGGGAAGCAACAGTAAAGGAAAAAGCCAATATTTATGCCATATATTTAAGTAAGTATGACAACATAAATATGTTCCTTGTGTTTTAGTACATTAACTTGAGCTGTGGTCCTGTCTAGGCAGCAAAAATTGTACTGAAATACAGAGACCCAACTGACCAAGAGAGTGCTGCTCATTTGTATGCATATTGCAATGTAAATATGAATAATTAGAAACCAAAAATGTATAACAACTGACAAAGCACATCTACATTCATTCATCATTGAATCTTTGTACAGTAGTCTGTGGAAATGAGAAGCATCTTTAAAAATGAAACCTAAGGACAGGTGTACATTCTTTTATGTTCTAAAGTCATATTGACCAGTGTCAAGGTCTCTTGAGGTGGTACCATTTTACTACTTCTTCTTCCAACTTGATTATTGGACACAGTCTTAAACCTGTTTTTCATGATTGGTACAAGGATGGATCAAATGTTTGCCATAGGGCTATACTTCTGAAAGCTCGGAGCATACCATGCTCATGAACATAGAAATGAGTAAAATGCTTCTCTGTTTATAGTCTAACTCATAAACTTCTTCTATTCCCTTTCCCACTGACCACTGCAAATCTCCTTACTAATCTACTTTCTTCCTTTAGTTTTGCATCTTGAATCACTCTTTCTTTTCCTGTTCAATTTGGTATCCCAACTTTGGACTTCTGCCTTACCAAGAATGTGGTCAAATCCCCACTGTATCTGGTATTCATACTTTACAACATGGATAAACAACACCGTGTTTCTGGAATCAAGCCTTATCTATCACTTCATCTGGGGAGGGTTACAGGATAATAAATAGTCATCCTGAGTAAATGCCTAGCACTGGGCCTATCACAAGTACATGCCCAGTAAAATGACTGCCCTCCCCATTCCCATCATTTGCCTCATCTTCCACTAGTATATATCAGGTTTTTACTAACTTTTATCTCTCTTTTTGTTTTTATTTAAACACCATTGCCTGTGGATCTACCAATACTGGACACTTGTCTTTGGAATGATGAGAGATGGAAGTCTCTGTTTTCAAGAAATGTTTATCCTAGTTGAGGAGGCAGGCATGTACAAACTTACAACATAGTGAATATTAGAGAAATGCCCAAAGATCACAAGGGCATATGACTCCACTGGAAAGAGTCTGGAACAGAGGGAATGGAAGATGGGAAAACCTGCTTAGAGGAGTCATTGACCTGCACCTTGAAGAATGAGAATATACTCTATGCATAGGAAAGTAAGGAAGGATGCTCCAGTCAATGCAGCCACTGCAGGCAAAGGCTTGTTAGTGGAACTGCCAGGAGCCCTGAAAGGCTGGGCATGCGTTTGGGTACAGGGTGGTGAGGAGTGCCAGAAAGTCACTAAATCTATTTTTCTGCTAGTGTTATTTTGAATACAAGAGATTTTCTTTAAAAACCCTTTAGAGATATTTACTTTTGGTCAGTCACCTTTTATAGGCCCAGGCCCTGTAATTAGGTCTTGTGCCATATCAGAGTTCCTGATCTTGAAGAACTTGCATATACTTAAGGAAATGCATTTTTAAAACAGTGCACAACATAACCATGCATAATTAAGTAGGAATCCTCTAGCACCTAACCAGCTTCTCTAGAAATCCAGAGTGATTATTTCAATAGTAAAGGATGATGTAATGCAGGGATTGGGATTTAAATTAGGGATGCTAAGAGGTATGGAATTTGACTAGGGGCTGTAGAAAGTAGAAAGAATAATTAAAGCAAATGCACAAAAGTAAGCATGAGCATATTGTGTTGTTGGGGGTATTGAAGTAGAATAATTCTCCACTCATTCTACAAATTGTATTGTAAGATCATAGTATGACAAGGACGGGAGGGAAAATGGTATGCAAAGCAGACACTTGGTCCTGCCCTCTCTCATGCATCTATCCATTCATCCATCCACCCATTCAATAAGTAGTTGTTGCATATCTACATTGTGTCAAGTATTGGAATGGAAACTGGCAACATCACAGTGGCATCAAATCAGAACTCCAGGGCTCTAAGGGAACACAAGTCTAGAGTAATCTCATCCTTATATTGCTGTGCACTAAATTCTGTTGTGGACCATGGACCTAGCCCAGTTGTTAGTCTTGGTTCTTCCTTGTCTGCCAAGCTCTCACGTCATTTGCAAAAGGCCTGCAAGATTTCCTTCCTGGCTAATAGGAAGCGTGATTATACAAAAGTCTAACAGGAAAGTTAAGAGGACAAGTGAAATGTGTTGGTCAAGACACTATATCATAGAAGCAAAATCTAGCCCCTCAATAAAAAATACGTCACACATTTATTGGACAATGAATCCCAGTGCAAAATCATTAAAACACCAACAGATCATATATGTGGTTTCGTGCCATCTTTGGTGACCAATTGTGTTGTGTTTGGGCTCCAAGACTCGGTGGCAGCATGAAGGTTATTTCTCCTGATGTCTCATGAAGATAAATAAGCCCTGTTATTTGTGTAAATAATAAAGAAAATACCCTACATCCACATAAACCTCAAGACAGACGAACAGTTGGAGGTTTCTGTAGAATTACACAAATGTGAAGACAATAAGAAATTGCAAAAACTGAGGTATCCACTGTTGCAATGGGCTCTAAGGCTAAGTTCAACTGACCTCCATATACAGTTATTAATAGGTGATAGTGTTTGCAATTCTACTGTACCCTTCATTATTCACCTACTTTTGACATATGTGTAAGGGTATAATTTTGCATGTACATACAGAGTGAGTGAGTGTTAAAGGGATAGAGGGACAGTGAGATGTTTATATACTAAAATAGATAAAGGATAGTGTATTCCAAGATATCCAGATGTTTTGCAGGATTTTAGAAGTGCTTCACCAGATGTTTGAATTTGTAGGAAAACATCACCTGATACTGTTTTGGTGAACTTTCAGAATGTACAAAGGCTGAAGAAGATCACCTATTTTCAGTGGTCGTATTATTTTATCTGGCATTTAATTCTCATGTCCCTGCTGGTTTCGACATTACTGGTATTTGCTTCTGAAAGTCAAGAAGATTCAGCTTTTGTAGAAACGTCAAGGATGTCATGTGATTATCCAGAGGCATCAGCCTGGTCGTTTTCTTCAGAGTTGAGTAGGTGGAAATAATTAATGGGCTGGTTTATTCTCATACATTGAGACATTCCTCTCTTTGTGGTTTTAATTCCCAGCTTCAATCAACTAATTTCAGGTTTTATCTGAAGCACCCATAATTACCGGGGGCAAGAAAAATTGCCAGCCAAATGTAACTTGATAATGCTTAATACAAGTTAGACTAAATCTTAAACCTGATACAGGCACACAAGAGCTTAATGCCTACATAAACCAGACTGTCTTTTATGCCTTCCCCTGGGTTCTCACAAGAACAAGTCACCTGATTCAGGAGCCTTAATTCTCAGAAAGCAAAATATTGAGGAGGAAACAATGATGGCAGCTTAATTCATCTTAATTCTGTGCTGGGTCTGAGGAATGAATGAGAACAGAATGAGAATAGGAATTTTAGACCTGGATTCAAATCACCAGCTCAGCTGTGCACTGGCTGAATATCCTTGGATAAATTACTCAACTTGTTGAGCCTCAGTTTCCTATCTATAAAATGGGAAAACTAGTACCCATCTTTGGGGACTGCAATTATGTAGAATTTGATGTAAATCTACCTTCTTTCTGGTTTCCCACCAACGGCATACTCCATGACTTGGTGAATAAATAGAATTGGCTATGATGGCCATTGCTAATTTTGTTGTTTTGAGTCTTCACTATCACTTTGGTGGACAAAGATATTCAGCAAAGTGTGTCCTCTTATGACCCTGATTTTACAAAGGAGGAGACTGAGGCTCAAGAGAAAACATGTTTGGCTTAAGTCAGGGCACCAGGTTAGGAAGGAAGTATAGCACAGGAGTTATAAGAACAAGGAATCTAGAGCCAGAATAACCTGAGTTTTGAATTTTGACTTCACCACTTACCAGGGTGTTTTTTGTTTGTCTTGAACAAGTTAGTTTGACATCTCTGTCTCAGATTCCTATAAGACTGGTGAGAATCAGGGCAATAGTAAGGTCTACCTCCAAGGTGATTAAAAGAGTAAATTTTCCCTTGAGGGCTTTTTGAAGAAAGGGGCAGGCACTGTCCTCTATCAAGTATGACTGAAGTACATAACTACCTGAAGACATGAGGAGGAGCCAGATAACCTCTGACAGTCTTGTGCCCCCAAGAATGCTCCAACAGCATAAGGGTTCCTAGGATCACTAGTCCTAACTCCAGATTTCCCTGGAGCTTGGGTGTTTATGGTCCCATAGTGGTAGCAGGGGAAGAGCAGCGTCTTTTTGATCAGGAAGCTTTGTCATATAAATTACCATAAATGTTACTACACTCAAAACAGCATGCACTTACACAAGAATACACAAATAGATGAAACAATCTAGAAAGACCAGAAGCAAATCCAGTACATATGGAAACTTGATCTGTGATCAAAGGGGCATTCAGTTTGATGGTGAAAGATGGTTTGTTTAATAAATAATGCTGGCACTATTTACTTTTTACCTGGGAAAAATGTTAGACTTCTGTCTCATGGCATATACAGATATTAATCACTGGTATATATTTTAATCAAATTGTAAAAAGTGTAACAATAAAAATATTTTATAAAAATTTAAGGAAAACATATATATAACCTGTAGTTGTAAAGGCCATCTTAAATGAGAGCAAAAACTCAGAAACCTTATAAAGAAAATTATGAACAAATCCAAGCATACAAAATGATAAAATCCTTATATAGCAAAATACCAAAAAAACAAGGTTTAAAAGCTAGATAAGAGGCTAGGAGAAAATATTTATACCGTATCACAAAAGGTCAGTATCTCCATAATTCACATGACAGCTAAAGTTGAAATGAAAAACATAACCTGGAGAAAAATATGTGAAGAATATGATCAGAAGATAAATGCAAATAATCAATGAGCATATAAGATATGCTAGAAATATTTCTAGTAACTAGAAAATGCAAATTCAATCAGTGAGATACCATTTTTTCCTATAGATTGCTAAAAATAAATAATAAATAACATCCAATACTATGGAGATTGAGGGGAAATGGACACATCACACATTGCCGATAGGAGAGTAAATATTCATCACCGTCACTACCAGTATCTTTGAGACTAATTTGACAGCATCTATTAAAATAAAGCATGTGCATACCTTGACTGAACAATACTACCTTTAGGAATCTTTCCTACTGAAATGAAAGCACTAGTATGAAAAAGAATATCTCTGAGGCCATTTATTGCGGCATTGATTTTCATGGTAAGGTAAGATGGAAATAACTTTAATGTCTTTCATCTAGGGAATGATTGAGAAAAGTGAAGTGCATTCAAACTGTAGAAGTTCTGTAGCTTTACACAAGAAAGAGTAGCTCTATTAGTATGGACATGGAGGGACATCCATGGCATAATGTTACTTTTTATAAAAATATTTCTTTTTTAGAAAAGAACCTCTCAAAAAAAATATATATATATATATTTGTGTGTTTGTAGGAGCATACTAAAAGATATTGAATGATGCCTAATACACTTTCATACTGGTTTCCTCAGGGCCTCACTGGAAGGAGGAAGAGATGATTACCTCTTGCTTTATATACCTGTGGATCGTTTGACATGTTACCATGTGTGCATTACTTTGTTTGGTTTTTTTTGTTTGTTTTTTTTGTTTGTTTTAAAGAAATAAACTGATCTCAAATTCTAGTTCCCTAACCTACTTGGTCAGGTAACCTTAGAAAGCCATCTGACGTCTTTGAGTATTATTTTCCTCACCTGTAAAGTAACAATATTGAGGAGGATTGAGCAAGATAAGATGTGTCAAGTTCCTAGCACAGAGCTTGTTAAACGGGGTGATCAGCAAAAGAGAAACCCTCCTCTTCCTTTCTCTTTACCTTCAGTGATGTGTTTTCTGGGATCAAGCCAGTGACCACTTGGAACCAAGCACAAACAGGAAGAAGGATGAAGCTGCTGCTGCACAAATAAATAATCTGACAACTTCCAAAAGCTACATTAAAATCATTTTTATTTGGAGTTAAAAACCCTCTTGGATGATCCACATCGCTGCTCACTGCCTCCATTTATCCAGACACTGAGAGCTATGGATCTAAGAAATAAATGCACATGGCTGATTGAAAGTATGGAATTAAGCAACTAATCCTCTGACCTAGACTCCCATCAGAGCGCCCTGTTCTGAAACCAGGCTGGATTGGGTGGGCATCTGAAAGTTGCCTCCCTGTACCCTTCTGCCTGGATCCTTCACCCTCATCTGTCTCTGCCCTGAGAATGCCACAGTGTTGGAATCACAGTGTGGTTCATGCTGTTCCCCCTCCTCACTCAACCCCTTCTCCAATGTTTTAAATCCTTATTATAGAGCCAACATTATGCTAGACCATTTATAAATACATTCTCACAATCTTCCCAACAACTCTGTGAAGTAGCTGTCATCCCCGTTTTTACAGATAGAGAATGAAGCCACCTAATAATTTAGCCACCTTCTTTTGATTCTGTGGTAAGGACATGGTACTACTGATCTTTCCGCCATAGAATAATAGCTGTATGGGAGAAATATTGGAGAAGTCAGAAGATGCAGTGGCTTAAATTTTCCCTGTATAATAGTTTGTATTCTGGTAATAATCCATCTTAGTTGTTAGGACTAGTATATCTCTGTTTGAGGAAATGCTTCAATGTTTTAACTAGCTACAAGATTAAAAACACAACCAAAGCAATAGGATTAAAACAATGCACTCTCTACTAGTAAGGCTTGCCTTAGCACTTGAGAAAACAGCCAGATCAGCTTGCTTCTTGCTCTGAATTAATTTAAGCCTTAATATACACATACCTTTATTATAACACTTATCATATTTTGTTAGAACTATTTGTTAGCTTGCCTATCTTCCCACCATACTGAGTGTCCTGAAGAGTGGGAACATTTTGATTTATCTTTCTATCCCTGGTTCATTAGATACAGTCCATTAATTTTTTAGATGAATGCACAAATTAATGATTATGGGTTAAATAGAATATATGCAATTCCTTAGAGGTTCCCAAGTGACAGCCCTAGTTCTCAATGGGAGAAATTACCTTTAACAATGGGCAGCCCTAGTTAAGGACCCTCCATGTGCTATGAGTCGGAGGCCCTGCAATGGAGGAAGAATTCATCAGCAAAGGGGTTAACTTTAAGGCCAATTCCATCTATGAAATAAATCTGAAATCAGAAAAGGACCAAAAGCCTGCAGCAGTGGATATTTTAAACTTGCTCATTAATAATGGCTCAAAGTGGAGATTTATTACTGTTGAGAAGAGAGGAAGAGACAGTAAATCAGGATTGGTGAGGAAAAGAGCAAGGGAAAGATATGAGTTCTTATTTAAAATGTATTCATATGCTTTATAACCCCAAAGTAGAGATTGCTATATTGAAGTGGAAGGCTTTATTTGTAGGACTGAATTCACTATAGATATGTTTTATGCCAGTGTTCATTTTCCCAACTTTCATTTGCTTTTCCTTGACCGAAAAGTAGGGAACTTAGTTTATAGCTTGAAAACGAGAAAAGATTGCTTTAGCTGAGTGTCTTCATGAAAATATTCCTTGCTTCAAAGAATGGTTTGTAAAGCACTAGTTGGATCCTAGGAAAACACGATTTTATTGGCACATATTTTGAAGAGAATAATTTTTAAAACATTCAATTAGTTCTGCCTTTGAGATACAATTTAAACACACCCAAAGCAATAGGATTAAATTCATGTAAAAACCTATGTCCCCAGCTGTTGCTTGGGAACAAATTCTTTTCCCATTCAAACTACTCCAAGGATAGTCAAGCTTGCTGTTGGCTGTGTTCCACCTGAGGCAGATACCTGCCTTTAATTCAAAAATCAGACCATGGTACTTCCCTGCTAAACTCTCAGTGGCTTTCTATTAATTTGGAGTAAAATGCAAACTCCTTAGTGTGGCCTGCAGAGCCCTGAACCATCTGTTCCTGGTCTACCCAGCCAGCACCATCTCATTTCGCTCTTCTCCTCATCTGGTCCATCAGGCTTAAGTCAACCGACTTCCTCTCAGTTCCTGAACACATCCAGCTCTTCTCTGCCAAGACTGCTCTCTTTTGCTCTGCCTTGGACATCCTTTCTCCTGCCTCTGTATAAAAGCAACTTTTCCAGTCCTTCCAGAGTCTACCAGCTGACCTTTCTAGAGAGACCTCCCTTGACCATGCTACCTAGGTTTTCTCTCCCATACATGCTTTAAGCTATGATCCATTACCATCTTGTCTCCCACAACATGCTTACCAAAAACTTTACACAGATAGACATATAGAAACTTGTTTGTCTCCCATATTTCCCACTAGCCTGCAAGATTCATGAGAATAGGAACCATATCTCTCATTCATAATTGACTTCCCAGAACTGATGGCAGTGCCTGACACATAGTAGGTCCTCAGTAAAGATTTGTTGCAACAACTTTCAGTGCCAATCCTAATGCCTGGCACATCAGAGGCTGTCAGTAAATGCTTTTGAATTGAATTTATCTTGTTGCTATAGGACTTAGCAAATTCACATAAGCTGTATAAATTAATTCCAAGTGCCTAACATCCTGCCCACAACAGCAAATTCTGCTGGCTCAGGACAAATGAATAAGGAAGATGCTTAAAAGCTCAATCTAACTTTGTAACACCTTCTCTAGGACAAAGATGTCATCAAGGCCAGTTTTAACTCCCTTATCGGACTTGATTCCTCTGGTTCCTTGCTCTTCTGACCTATTTGTTTTTGGTGAAAACTTTGTTGTTTTAATCTGGACATTGCCAAGGTGTGTTATTAAACAGCTGGAGCTTTTTTATTTCATGGGTCTGAACAAGCAGCTGAGAAGTTTTGCTTTGGGTTTGCCAGGGCTCGTGATTTAAGCAGTTGAAATCACAGAGTCACTGAGCATCTTTCATAACTCACTGGACCCAGAGCCAAGAGAACGTTTGGGATTTGTAATTTATGATAAGAATGGCAGTAGTGCCATTGGGAAATATTTTGGCAAGATAACACGTCGCTGTGATGCAGCAGTTAAGTTCCATGGTTTAGGCTGTGTGAAAATTAATTTGCAAAAATATTCAGGTCTGTTTTGTGTTCTACTTTATATGTAAATTAGAAGATTGTACAACAAGGATGCCAGGGATGATGGAATTCAAACATCATCAGACTGGTTGTCCATTAATTAGAGTGATTCTTTATTTTGCTTTATTTACATTTTCTGTCAACAATAAGTTGTATTGATCAAGTAAACAAAAGACACAGCATTAGCTAATAAGCCATAATAATGGACGCTTTAAAAATAAAAGTTTAAAAATCTGATTTGGGAGGATAGCCATGGAAACTAAGAGAAAGAATTCAACAATATTTCTCTTAGCTTGGAAATAGAAGCAGTGCTGCCACAGCATTATATAAGCCACTTTTACTCCTAAAGGTCACTTTTATTCCTAAAGGTGACAGCGTTATATAAGCCACTTTTACTCCTGAAGGATAACACTATGAAGGGTAGTTAAGTATCAGAACCTTGGATATAAGTGAGAATTCTGTGCAAACCCACAGGGCGAGTTTCTCACTCTAAATACTGAAGCCTTCATTCATATACCCATTCTTGCTCTGCATGTAAAGTGAGCCATCTGACTCCTATGCCCCAATAGGCACGGGCACTTCATGCCCTCCTGTTTTCACAGCCTTCATTCTAAACCATTTCCCGAGAATCTAGATTATGCCACATTTGCAGACCTAGTCTGGTCCATTTGGCGCTTGAGTTCCCTGGACTAGCTTCAATACCTTAATTACTGTCCCAACACCTAACACTGCTTCTAACAGCAAAGACTTCTCATTTTTTTCTGCACTAAAAGCTTACTCAGTGCAGCTGACCCCAGAAACTATCCCTGGAGCAGCTCTTTGTGTGCAATCATCCCCATCAGGTCTCCTCAGAGGCCTGCAGATGGGACCCAAACACATTGCCTGAATTGAAGTATTTTCACACCCAGGCCATTCTGTGTATATTACCCCATGGTTGTGTGGCTACTTTAAAATCCTAAGTGTATTCAGAATAGTTGACTTTCAAAGCAGTTTGATTCCAACCTTTGCACTTGAAATTTATTTTAACTGGAAAATTGGCACTAATGTTACTCTTGATTTACCAAAAGAGAAATGATGGCAAAAGTCTTACAGGGGTCTTGGCAACAATTAACTGAAATTTCCTGCAATGATCTGCTCATGTATAGAGCCTGCTGGAGAAGAAGGGGTTTAGAGCAGCAGAGGCTCAGTAGCACTGGAAATCTTGAGTTCTGTTCTTTACTCTGTCCTTCCTCGCCTCTACCTGGCTGTGTGACCTAGAGTGGAGGACTTTACTCCTTACCTGTATGGCCTTAAATCCATGTAATGAATTTAAGTCAGACAAACTCTAAGGTGGCTTCTATTTCTGAAAAGCTATTAATTCATAGCTGATTTAAAATCAGCAATCCAGGGGTAAATAAACTTAGATACCCGTTCAGGACTGGATCCAATGAGAGACACAGCTGGGCAGGGGAGAGTGTTTCTCCGTTGTTCCTCGATTGGCTGAGCAGGTGATTAGCATCAGAGACACAGGCTTTGCTCGTGAAGTGGGGATATAAAACCCTGAAACTGTTTGTCATAAAGAATTCCATGCCCAATAAAAGAGAAGGCAGATGTTCGCATAAAGTTTTTGCTGTTTGTGTTTTTGTGGGGGTACTTTTTGGGCATGACGTTTATTAGTGAAGTACAGCAGCAGCTGCCCACCCATGTTGCCACATAATAGCAGTCTTACAATCCATTTATGGGCTTGGAATTATTTTTGTTAATGCTTTTCATGGGAGTAGATGAAATGCAATGTGCACCAGCTGTAACTACTTTAATTATGCAGCTGCCTTCTAGGGAGAGCCCCGCAAGCATCATAGATGTCTTCATTGTCAAAGAGGTTATTGTCTCACAGAGTTTTAAAGGTAAAGAGGTGCTGTATTACTTTTCTATTAGTGCTATAACAAATTATCACAACTGCACAGCATAAAACAGCAGACATTTATCTTCTGTTTCTGGAGGTCAAAAGTATATGTATATGTATGTATATATAGGCATATATATATTCTTAAGGGGTTAAACATCATGGTATCAGCAGGCCTGTATTCTTTACAGCAGGAGGCTCTAGGTGGAGAATCCATTGTCTTGCCTTTTCCAGCTTCTAGAGGCCACCTGCATTCCTTGGTTCATGTCCCCTTCCTGTATCTTCAAAGTCAGCAGAGTATTATCTTCTCTCCTGGCAGGTCTCTGTTTCCATCCATATATCTTTACTCTATATCTCTGACCCTCCTACCTTTCTCTTATAAGGACTTTTGTGATTACATTGGGCCCACCCAGATAATCATAGATAATCTCTCCATCCCAAGACCCTTAATTACATCTGCAAAATACCCTTTACCATCTAAGCTAGTATATTCACAGGTTCTGAGTATTAAGATGTAAACATCATTGGTGGGGAGCTGTTATTCGGCCTACCACAGGAACCATGAAGAATGAGTCAGGTCCAAGGGACACATGACTTACCAAGGGCCACTCAGTTCACTTGTGGACGTGCCATGACTGTATCCCTGGCATGCTCACATTTGCCACTTGTGTGTGGGTTACTGAGAAAGACTGCTAGGAAGATGCCCTAATGAAGGTTTTATTTTCATAATTTGAGATGATTGAGGGATAAATAAATACAAGATCAAGTCAGTGTTTTTTTTTAAAAGAGTAGTTTAGAAAAGACAAGTTTATATTTATAATATAAGTGCATTCATAATGCAAGAACTTTCTTAAATATTGTAGTCTTTCTAGGATATGGTACCTTCTAAAGGTGGAATAACTTGTAATGATAACATATTTTAAGCAATGATAAGAAATGACAGTGCTGAGGAAGCACATGCACATGTGTCAATATTTCTCCTCTTCCTCCTCCTTCTCTTTCTCCCTCTGTAACTCAGGCCATTGCTACCATTTTGAAAGTCATTAATGACTGAAAAGCCAATTCAAACTCCTTAAACTAAAGGAAATGGTCTACCAGAGGCTTGTGGGCATGGATGAAACCAAATTAGATATTTGTCATATTTTAAAATGAGACCCATCTTATTTTGATGTTGAAGTGTTTGTCTAGGCCAAGGAACTTATTTTTAGTTCTCCTCCCATGTCTGTTACAGTTGCCTATAACAAATAAGAGAGTCATAGAATTTGAGTATCTTTGGCAAGTGTCTGCCAAACTCCTCTTTTGCCTTAGTTTTCTCCATCTATGCTATAGGCAAGAATGATGGCTACTGTAAGTTAAAGCCTTTATTCAATTTGAGTTTAATTAAACTTGAGTTTCTGAGAGGACAGATTCATTTAAGAAAGCTAATGTGATTGTTAGGCTCATCTTCTCCAGGAGTCACTCCCTGCCTCCCCTCTACCATGGCAGGGTTGGCTTCCCCTCATCCAGAGTCTCGTAACATACTCAACCTCACACTAGTGAACCTCCCCAGTGTGTTCGTTATTCTTGTGCTTACCTGCCTTCCTCGAGATTCAGCCTAACCCAGGGTGTGATGCAAAATAGGAATTCACTGCGTGTACTATGGGTGAATGAATGAATGGTCATATAATCTCAGGGGAATTTGAAGGACACATGGATCCAGAGACTCAATGGAAGTACTGAGAGGGGCAGGGAAAGGCTGAAAGTATAGTTTTGATCTTCACTGATATAAAATTAGTAGGCTGGCTTCCCACCCTTGCCCTGAAAACTTTCTTAAATAGAAATAGAACTGGAAACTGCTACCGAAATTTATTCTAATAGATGTTTTAATGTGACACTGAAAATGAGTGGATGGTTTCCTTTGGGTATTTGTGCTTAGCTCTCAATGTCATTTTTCTAGCTATCAAATGAACACCAATTCTTTATCTACAGGTACATTAGGTTGATGACACAGTGTTGAACTAAACAAAGATGAAGTCAAGTTGCCAAGCTCTTGTCTGACACTGATTAGAGAGTTCATAAAATAAGTCACTCCCTCAGTTTAGTCTTGACAGTCCAAAGAAAAACTGTGTATACTGAATGACGCTTTCCTTGAAAAACTTCTAAATAGGATAAGGTTGATTTTCACATCATTCTTGCCAGATAGGAAAAGCAGAGCATCAACTCAAGGGAATTGCTGAATATTTGTACTACCTCAGGCATATTGCAAAGATGATATGACCTGAACAACGATGTTAGCATTAAAGTGGTAATGATGACTGCACTCAACACAGAAACTACAGGATGAGTAGGCCTCAAACAAGAAAATCTGATGACAAGAGATCATGAAGGTAGGACTTAGAGAAGTGGACCAAGATTCAGGCCAGGAAAATACCGTAGCAACCCCCAAGTATCTCCATGGGTGGGAAGATTTGGTGGTTCTCTTCCATTTTACCACTTTTGTACATAGCTCTGTTTGTTTATGTTGTTTCCCCAACCTGCTACTCAGCCTAATTCTACAATTTCTTTTTGTTTCTAGTTCCTTCTTTCTGGGGATTGGTGAACTCAGCTTGGAATCTTTGCTCTGTGGGGAAACGGCAGTCGCCAGTCAACATAGAGACCAGTCACATGATCTTCGACCCCTTTCTGACACCCCTTCGCATCAACACGGGGGGCAGGAAGGTAAGCCACCATATTGCTTCCATGGTTAACCTGAAGATGGGGCCATCTTGATTCTGAAGGCTGAGCCTCAAGGCTTCAGTCTCTGTGATGAGTTTGTCCTCCCACCTAGGAATACCACTGACTTCAGACCTGCCGCCATTAGAAAAATGTCTACATTGTGCTTTTATACCCTAGTCACACTTTTGTGCTTCTAATTACCCTGTACCTCCTGGAGGTTGCCTGAACTCTTATCAGACAACCTTGGTACCCCCATAAAGGACAGAAAGATAGTGGCCACCCCTGCCTATCATGCTGGGAAAATCTTTCCTCTAAGAAACTGCTTTACTAGGCTTTCTTTTAACCTCAGTGAAGTGGGAAAACCAATTAACAAAAATAAAATCAGACGTTTATCATCTTGGGAGGAAAAAAACAAAAATCACCTTAGATGATTTATATAAAAATCAATAATTAATCTTCCTAGGGGCATCTTGCTTGCTAAGAATCCTAGCTCCTGCACAGAAATGCTGAGCTGGACTTTGTGATTCTCACACCTGAATCCCTCCCTCGCTCTCCTCCCCCCATAACGAGCTCCTCCTTAATTTGTGGAAGAGCACAGTTAGTTGCCCATTGGGTCTTCTCATCACTGGAATCTTAGCATTTCTCTTGCTGGTTCATGTCTACTTGGCTATCTTTTACTGTTGAGTACATGTTAAGGGTAGAAAAGAAATGCACATGCAGAAAGTTGTGTTCAAAGGTAATTTAGCTGTTAACTCAAGAGAAATGGAAAATTTGTGTGCAAAAAATTGAGGTTAAAATTATTGACGGCTTTTGTTAATACCAGCAGCTGATACTTTAGGGTTTGGACTCATTGGGCTCTGTTCTGTCTTCCTTTGCACAGTCTGTTCAGTATAAATACCATGAAGTTTGTACGTTAATTTTTTCCCCTTCTGATATATTGAAATATATTTTCTTGTACCATGTAACTGTCACAGACACACACACCCCTAATGACTCATCCAAAAGCTGTAAGTGACTTTGACTCAGGTCACAAGTCAGGTTTTAAAAGACATTGCATGTGGCCCATACCATTTAGTTATGCAGTATTTGTGTACTGTTTTAAATATGAATTGAGAAGCACTTTTGTGGAAAGGTCATATATAGGTCATTTGGTTTATTGCTCCTATTCCATATAAAACTATGTTATCCTAATTATTGTTCCATTTACAGTTTTATTTTTATAAATCCTGCAAGGAACTTGTCATGGCTTCTAAGTACATTTCTCTTTTAAAAGGTGAATTATTTATTTAAAGTCATGAACACGTGTGAGTTCACTGGTCAGTATTTAAGAAGGGAACATTGCAGTTATGAATAAATATTCAGTCATCATTCCTTTCTTGGAGAGGGTGATGTAGGAGATAACTGCATTCTAGGCAAAAGGAAAAGCAGGGAGGAAAAAGCCCGAGACTCAGAATGGAGTTTGGTGCCTGAGTTCCAGAATTCACCTGAAAGGTAGCCAGCAAGGCTGAACACAGATAGCGAAGAGGGACTTGCAAGATGGTAGGCTGGAGAGGACAGTAGAAGGCAGGTCCTGAGGCAGTGTTCAGGAGCTGAATCCTTTGCCTGAGAGTTATGGCAAGCATTTGAAGGGTTTTTAGATAAAGTATAGATTGGAATTGAGATGGAAAATGTGTCAAACTAACACAAACAATGGATATATAATTTTTGCTTTCCATCAGAATGTCTTAAAGGAAAAATGTTGATGTGAAAGAAACCAAAAAAAAAAAAAGTCAACACAGCTTCTCCCTAAAATGTATTGGGAAAGAAGAGATTGGGAGATAGTCTAGCGGTAAAAATCACTCACATGTTATAATTTGGGTTTTTTTTTAAACAGATGATTTTGTATCTTTCCAATTCAGTAAAGTATACCTGATCCAAACCAATTTTCAAATGCATTGGAGTTTGGAATCTTGGCAACATTTACTTTTCACGATGTAAATATTTATATCTGGCACAATTTTTGTTGTCAGTGGTTTGAAGAGCTGAGAACTGTCTGATGGTTCCTTTTGCATTTGTGAAAGGTAGAAAATAAAATATAGTTGGTCGTGATAAACTAATTGGTAATGAAATGCCTTAATTTGATAGACAATAAGTAAATCATGTTTGCATCACATTTTTGAAGGTGATGTTTAATGGGTTGGAAACTTGTTTTGAAAGTGAGAATTCAAATCACTGTTCTGAATTTTGTTTTCCCTTAAAGAAATACCCAACTTAACTGATTTGAAAATCACCCTGTAGAATTTGGGCAAGTTCTGTAGTTTTGTAGAATTTGGGCAAGATGTCACATTTTGAAGTCTGAACCCAGCTGGGTGTCAGTAGGTGAAATGCAGCCCAGTAACTATGTGTTTTGTGTTGCATTTGTATCCACAAGCATTATTCTTTCTGGTGTTCAAGTGTATCTTATGCACAAAACTGTGATGCAGCTCTCTGGAAGCCCCTGACTTGTGTTACTATGTTTATTTTAATGTATTTGACCTGACATTGGGCTCAAATGAAGGAAAAAGGGCTTTTCTTACCATAGTTTAAGACTAACATTCAACCTCAGTACAAGAATAACAAGGATTAATAGTTATTCCTTATTCTGCAGTAACCTTCTCATTCTATGCACTGTGCCTTGAATGTAATAGAAAATATTCATTTTTACTTAAAAATGAGACTTATGTCACCTTTTAGCCTCATGTGACAGGTTGCAGTCAAAATGTAGTTCAAACTGTGTTTCATGCAAAAAGTTATTTAAAATATTGTATATAATTACCTTCAGGCTATGTACATGAGACATAATGTATATGAAGCATACATGAATTTTTTTGTTTCGACTTGGGTTCCATCCCCAAAAATCTCATTATATATATATGAAAATATCCAAAATTAATAAAATTTGAAACACTTATGATCCCAAACACTTTGCATAATGGATATTAAATTTGTAATTGTATTTTTACAAATGGCACGCCTTTAAGGATGGGTTGTATGTAAATATAAGACACCTACCTTGGAACCAATCCCCAGCCTTTGATGCCATTAAATTTAATGTCCAATTGCTACATTGTTTGGAGCTAATTAATCCATTCTAGTTAAAGCTACTAAATTAACTCAAGAATCAAAAAGGAGGAAGATGGGGAGATAATTCTTTGTAGTTTCAGGTTGTTTAAAGTCTCCATATATGAAGAAGTTTGATTATGATATAAATGATGTTTTACACTGAGTTAAGCCTCACTGACTGTTTTAAAGATTGAGATGCTTGTTAGCCATTGAACTTGTAAAATTTCATAAAAGTTTCACCTTTCATGTCTTTTTGCTCAGACCAAAGTGAGTGTAAGCAGTGTGTTTGTGTTTTAATTTTAGTGTACTAGTCACATAAGTGAGAATCTTGGTAATTTGAAAATGAAATACAGGATGGGAAGGTTACCACAGAGTAAAATATGGATAACTTCAATAAATTATTTTGGAATATAGATACTTGCTTTGAGCATTTGATATAGGTGGGCATTGAAAGGTTGTGAATTTAGCTTTCAGGAAGGAAATATGGCACATAGAAACCTATCTGCTGATCTAAAATACCTAAAAAGAGAAAAAACATATTAAAACTGAGACTAAAATCCACTCACTGATTCTACCATTTTAACCAAAAATTAGTCCTGCCAACTTTTCTCATCTTTTAACTCATTTAATAGAATAGACACCTCAGTAGTTAATGACATGACAGTTCCTTATTGTATGTTAAGTATAAAAGGTAGGATCTATCATATGTTAAGTATAAAAGGTAAGATCTAAACATACTTATCATATGTTAAGTATAAAAGTAGGATCATATGTTAAGTATAAAAGGTAGGATCTGAGTATAAAAGGTAGTTAATGACATGACAATTCCTTATCATATGTTAGGTATAAACAGTAGGATCTAAAAAAGAGACTGGGATGAAGGATAATACTGTTTTATTTTTTCTTTTCTAAAGTTTCCAGATTTGCACAAACAGACTTGCATTAATTTGGTAATCTGAAAAATACTTATGTTCTAACCTCTCTTTCCATTTCATTTCAAAATATATTTGGAGTTGTTAAATGTAGATAGAAGAATGTCCCCTCCCAAAAATGTCCACATCTTAACCACAGGACTTCTAAGTGTGTCACTTTATGTAGCAGAAGGTATCCTGAAGATATGATTAAATAGAGGATTTTAAAACTGGAAGGTTACCCTGGACTATCCAGGTAAACCCCTTGTAATCACAGAGTCCTTAAAAGGAAAAGACAGAAGCAGGAGAGTCCGAATCAGAGAACAGAGACGTGAGGATGGAAGCAAAGGTCGGAGTGACGCAGGGCCACGAGCCAAGGAGGCCTCTAGAAGCTGCAAAGCGCAAAGAAACAGATTCTTCCTTGGAACTTCCAGAAAGAATACAGCCCTACTGACACCTTAATTTTAGCCCAGCAAAACTGATTTCAGATTTCTAACTCTCCAAATATAAGATAATAAATTTGAGTTAACTTGAGCCAGTAATTATGGGGTAATTTGTTGCAGTGCCAAAAAAAAAAAAGAAAAAGAAAAAAACTAAAATAATAGATGTGAACATAAAAATGGTACTGGTTTACTAACCACAAATCAACAAATTATTTTTAAAACTTTTTGGCATTTTTGTAAAATTATAGTCAGAAACAGCCTTTTTTCTGTACAACAGGGAAACGATTAAAATGAATCTAATCACAGATTCACAGCAGCTTAGATTTGTGACAGTACCTTTGGAAGCCAACTCCTGGCACTTCCAGTCCAGTGCTGGAGTCTAAGTTCCTCTCCACCCTCAGTATCATCTCATTGTTTCTA
This sequence comes from Theropithecus gelada, assembly GCF_003255815.1. Lineage (NCBI taxonomy): Eukaryota > Metazoa > Chordata > Mammalia > Primates > Cercopithecidae > Theropithecus > Theropithecus gelada. Next base: position 21,780,899 of record NC_037684.1, read on the forward strand.
GGAGTTCTAAACTACTGGTAGTTCTTCATTTGGGTCCTGTGTTTGGTCTCTGCTGCAGAATATTTGACAGCCATTTTTTTTCTTTTACTGTTTTAAAGTGGATGGTTCAGTGACATTGAGTACATTCAGGCTATTGTGCAGCCATCACAACTATGCATTTTTGTCACTTTTTTGTCATCCCAACTTGAAACTCTGTACCCAGTAAACAAGAACTCCCCTTTTTCCATCCCCCTAGCCCCTGGTAACCTCTGTCCTACGTTCTGTTTCTATGAATTTGCCGGCTCTAAGTACCTCATAGACGTAGAATTACATAATATTTATCTTTTTAATGTCTGGCTTATTTCACTGAGCGTAACGTTTTCAAGGTCCATCCATGTTGGAGCATCTATCAGAATTTAATTCAATTTTAAGGCTCAATAATACTCCATTGTATGTATATACCACATTGTGTTTGTCTGTTCTTCTGTCGATAAGACATTTGGGTTGCATCCAGCTTTTGATTTTTGTGAATAATGCTGCAATGAAAATTGGTATACAATGAACTGTTTGAGTCCCCTGCTTCCAGTTTTTCTGGGTGTATAGCAAGGAGTGGACTTACTGGGGCATATCTATGTTTAACTTTTTGAGGATTGTCACACTTTTTTCCACAGTAGCTATACGATTTCACATTCCCATCAGCAATACACAAGTATTCCAATCTTTCCATATCCTCACAGAAACTTGGTGGGGTTTTTTTGTTGTTGTTGTTATTTATTTTGAAATAGCCATCCTAATGGTTGTGAAGCGATCTCTCATTGTGATTTTGATTTACATTTCCCTAATGAATTGACAGACTTTCACGGACATCCAGTACAAGTTTTTGGAATACAACCTGTTCCTGATACAAAGTATAGAAGATCTTGAAACCTCTAGGGAGGAGATAGGTGGTAGAAATAATGTGACCTTAGCCTAATGGCACAGTCAGGAATATAAGAAGTCAAAAGAAGCAGGGTGCAGTGGCTTGCACCTGCAATCCCAGCTACTCAGGAGGCTAAAGCGAGAGGATTACTTGAAGCCAGGAGTTCAAGACCAGGCTGAGCAACATAATAAGACCCCGTCTTTAAAAAGAGAGACAGAGAAAGAGAGAGAAGCAAAAAAAGAGAAGAAACTGACCATCAGCAGACTGTGGACCTACATAGGTTATCTCAAAGAAGCAACCTTTCCCCCATATGTTCAGGTTTCTTGTTTGAAATTTTGCCCAGTAGAGGCTAAAACTACTGTTGTCACCAACTTCCTTTTGATTTCTAGATACCTGGGGCTTATATCAGGGAGAGTCTCAGCAGGAGACATGGAACATGGTGAGTCATGAGGATCCCTCATAGAGGGATCATTTGTAACCACCCCAGGTCTGGAAGGGGTGAGGAGAGGGAGTGAGGACCAGAACCTGGAGACCAAATGAACCAACCATGGAGAGGAACACCTGACCTTCAGTGAGGGAAGCAACCAGCTCAGGGCAACCCCTAAGGATGGAGCTGGGGAACAAGGCCCTGACTGTACTCCTTTCCTCCCCTCTTATGGAAAGAAGGCAGAAGCCAAAGGAGCTTACTGAATCAGTCCATGCAAGCCAGCCTCCAAGCCCCTAAGCAAGGTAAAGATGGATCCAAATGGACAATCGGAAGACATCCAACTCAAAGCTATAGGTGTATCTACATTGAAGTTTCCATATTTCCCATGAAATAAATATAAGCTAATAAAACTCATACTTGCTTATAAATCAGGTATAAATGCTTCAGCCTGGCATTCATAGCCCTTGTAATACAGCACCAATTCTCCTTTCCAGAGACATTTACATTATACTTTGTACACACCTTTTATTCCCAGCGAGAGTGTAAACTTTAAAAAACAAACAAAAAACCTGAATGCATCTCACCTTTTCCTGGGATCTGTGCTTTGGCCACAATATACCCTTCACCCCACTTGCCTAAGAAGCCTCAACCCCTGCTTTTAACCTCTGTGGTTCCAATACTATCTCTTTCATTAAATTCCTCTTGATCTCTTTAGCTAACTGTGAAATCTCTCTTTATTTGGCTTCTTAAGCACCTTACTTATATTTATTTTAGGATCTGAACCTTGCCTGTAATATTAATATTGCTTTCCTTGTAAGGAATAGTAAGACAAATATACTATAGATATTAGCCCTTAGATTAAGAGCTCCTTATGATAAATATGCTTTTGTATTTTCATTTTGTATCCTTGGGGTCATCCATGACAGTGCTGGCTGATTTGAATTGAACGAAGAGTACCCTTGCTTACCAAAAAATGTGTTTAGGTGGAATTCACCAAAAGTTGCTATGATACAAGTTGGAGGAATGTGAGAAGGCCCATGATGAAAAATAACTTTGCTATCCAAAGAATCTGTTACTAAAACTAATTTTCAGTTATGTTTTTATGACCATTAAAATAAGTTGAAATAATAAGAAATGTGAATTGGCTCGGTATTTAAAATCTTATCACTTCTCTATTTTAAAATTTTCCTGTGAACCTGATTGCAAAATTTAGTTGACTTTATTTAATCATTGCTATTCACAGCATGTCCACATTGCTATGTTCTGAAACCTTTTATGTTTGAGGCTTCAATGTTCCTTCAAAAAATTTATGATATATTTGGGAGAAAATATAGATACCCAGAAGTTAAATGGCAGTAACTGATTTAAATAACTATTTGAGATAATAATGGAATCAATGTTAAGAAATGATTAATTAGCAAGTCAATCATCTTGGCATTAATGTTTTAATGAGAGTAAGAAGTTGGGTTGGTCACACAAGACTTTATGGAAGTGGTAGGATATGAGCTAGCATGAAAAGGGAGGTAGAAGGAAATGTAACTTACAGGAGGATCTTAAATGTCAGATGATCTTACTCCATATGCAGAAGGTGGAAAGAAAGGAAAAAGGTAGATTGATTTTGTCATCTAAATGTGTTGCCATGGTGCTGATTTTTATTGGATAACTGATGTTAAATTTTCCTGGATAAGTACCTTACCCATTTAGAACTCACTAGCTGTCTTTAAGCACCAAAGGTCTTTTTACACTGAAACTCTGATATGAAAATGGTATATATAATTGTATGTATATTTGTGGGATAGAGCAGATCTTTAAGAGCTGCTGAAGAAGTGGATGCAATTCTTACTCATCTGTATTTTGTGGTTAGACAAATTCCTTTATTGGCATATCAATTATATCCTTTCCAGGAGAAAGTGATGGGGGTCTGTTTATTTAAATTTAATTCTAACCAAAGGCTTAGTGATGTGGAAAGGACAGTAACTCTAGGAAAAAAGTAGGTATCTTATCTTAGAAACAATGGTAGCAGGGTAAAAAAAAAAAAAAAAAAAAAAAAATCTAGGCTAGGCTTTGTCCGACATGGATATGAAAACTTCAAAAGGCAGATTTTTAAAATATCATGATTAAAATTGATGTAATCTCATTGCCTCATGGACGATGGCTCTAGTGGATTGGGAAGCTCTTAAAAATAAGATCATGGTAATATAATTACAAATGATAGTACCAAAAAAGGAACTGGTAGGGGCTAAAGATATCGATGTGGCTGCACGGGGAATTTTATGAGAAATAATATTGTTAAATGGCATGTAAGAGATGTAGGAGAAAGGGCTTACAGCCATGGAAGACCAGAAGATAAATCATTTGTAAATGGTTTCACAGAGAATAAAGCCCAGGACAAGTTGAAGTTTCCAGAAAATGAGGAGAACTTTAAAAAGTTGTGGTTAGGGGAAAGTAGGATAAGTAAGACAATGTATACCTCCATTTGGGAGAGAATACATGGCCATGGATGACCAGATGTGAGAACTGAGTTTGAATTTTAGATTGCTACTGTCTAGTCAGCACTATCATAGATAAATGTGAGAAGGTACTGGCTGGTTCAAAATGAACCAAGCTTATCTCTGATTACTAAACAAAGGGTTTATTTGGCTTACTTCTCTAAGCTTCAGTTTCCTTATTTGTAAAAGGAGCATTCATCATTCTACCTTCCTCTCAGGGTGGTGGTGGAGAGAATTATATGAAAAAATGCACTTATTAGGCAGGTTATAATGCAAGTTATCAAGCCAGTGACTGGCAGAGAAGAACATGTTGTTAGCTACCATCACAGGTATTTTTGTTGTCAGCAAGAAAACATAACTCCCAGTTGAATTTGTCAAACTAATGTTTGCATTAGAATTCATAGCATATGTAGCAAGAAGTGAAGTGATTTCAACTCTTCGGAAGACAGAAGAATTCAGAGCCACCTCGCTAGTACCCCAAACCCAAAAGGCATAAAGATAAAACTTTCCTCCCAAATATATATTTACATAAAATGTCACAGATTCAGGCTGGGCAACATATTCTATAAGAACATTACATATGAAAAAGTAAAGGAAGTTAATGGATAATCTGCTCAGTTGAGTAAATGGCACAGGGACAATACCAAGAGATGAATTCAGCCTAATTACACAGTACATGAGGTTCTACATCCATGAAAACTGAGACCATTGTCATGCAATACCCTTCACCGAGAAGACAGTATCTGGAATGTTAGCATCAGTTCCCCTAGTGCTGACAGTAAGATTAACTAATAGAAAAGACATTGACACAGTAAAGTACAGAAGAAGAGGAAGAAAGTAATGAAAAATGAAAACGTTTTATATTTAGTTTTCTCTTTCTATGCAACTATTGGAAAAGAAAATATTTTAAGAAGTCATTACAGCTGACTTTTAAATGTACCTTTTCTGTGCAGGCTCAGACATAGAACTAGCTCTGCTGTTTGGAAGTAGCTTTGGCCAGACTTCAATTCAGAATAGGAATTCAAGCTATGTGAAAATTGAATGACCTTCTGTTTCATTGAGACCTGTGGCACAAAAAGAGTTCTGATGGGCACTGAGGGGTACTTGAAATTGTAGAACACAATGAAGCATCAGATAAGAGCTTTTGACTTGACCTGTGAGTCCCCTTCCAACTTTGATGTACTTTGATTCTGTATGAGCAGTGGTTAGATGGGATGTGTGGAATATATTTGCTTGCAGCCACCCTGGAATGAGGATTTAACTAGGATGTAAATCCTCCTAAAGGAAAGCACCCTATAAAGCACTAGCATTGGAAGAAACTTGCATTGCTTCTCAACCACTATCAAAATTATTCCTGAAAGTTTTGGATACAGGCTCTCTCCTTTGGTATATTGTACTCTGAGTAGCTGGAATGAAGGATTCAGAGCAAAATGAATGTTATAAAAGAGGACTTTGATTACAGATTTTAAAAATGAGACCAAGGTAATTGTGTTTGTACTCAGAGTAGAGCTTTTTGCAGAGAGTGAAAGATTTCAGTGCGTAGCAGTGAAAAGTGATGAAAGATAAGCAAAATGTGAAAGACTAAGATGCTGTATTTTAAGTTGGGAAATGGATTCAGCGCAGAGTCATTCTGTTGTGGATATCAGGTTCTCATGCACCATTGCTGAGCTTAGATCTTGGCTGAGGATTGCCGCTCACTGTCTTGGCGGTTCCTTGTAATGTTTACCTCTTGACATCATCCAGAAAATCAATGCAGAGTCATTAAGCAAATCTCCCAAGGAAACACTGCTCGTTGGCTTTAGTATTTCATAAGTCTCTCTAATTCTCTCTCATTCTTTACTCCTCTGGTGAGTATTAGAAAGGACTTTGCTCTTCTTTCCTGCATCATGTTCCTTTATTTCTCTATACTTCTTCTCAATTTTTTTTCCATTTTTCATCTCTTTTACTCTCTTAGCCTTTTCTTTTCTCTCCAGTCTTTATCTCCAACCTCCTCTCTCCCTTTCATCATTTCCATGTCTCTTTCCCTGTCCTTTCATTTCCTCCCTCTTTTCTCCTGGTTCTGTGTACATATGACAAAGGAACCTGTGCCTTCTCTTTTCTATATGAGTGAAATTGGTTCTCCATTTTCATAGAACACTTTAAACACAGAGAAATTGACAGTTGTACAGTTTTAGTGACAGTACTTAAATGAGAGAAAATTCAAGTTATCACAGAACTGAGTATAATTTTTATTAAAAATTATGGAAGGACTAACTTCAGATGTTTAATTAATTTATAGGCAGATGAACTCCTAAAAGAGAGAATGTTCTTCAGGAATCTGATGAGTTCAATATCCATCACTTCATACCACTTTAGTTTTCTGGTTACATAATCCCACAGATAAAACTAACAGGCATTTGGCTGGGAGCAGTGGCTCACGCCTGTAATCCCAGCACTTTAGGAGGCCAAGGCAGGCAGATCATGAGGTCAGGAGTTCACGACCAGCCTGGCCAATATGGTGAAACCCCGTCTCTACTAAAAAAAAAAAAACAAAAATTAGCCAGGCATGGTGGTGCACACCTGTAGTCCCAGCTACTCAGGAAGCTGAGGCAGGAGAATCGCTTGAACCAGGGAGGCGGAGGTTGCAGTGAGCAGAGATCATGCCACTGCATTCCAGCCTGGGTGACAAAGTGAGACTCCATCTCAAAAACAAACAAACAAACAAAACAACTAATAGGCATTTTACAAAACAACCAGCCTCTTAAACATAGGCAACAAAATGTGTTATTCACATAATACTACTTGCAGCCCAGCTCTCTTACCATCCATCTAAACATGGAAGAGAAAAGAAAAAAAATGACCTAATTTTTACAGACTTCTTTCCAGCTAACTTCACCTGTGTAGCAGCCTAAGACAAATGGTTTTTCGTTAGTTAAAAAGATGAGACTTGTAGATCTCCTGGACAGTGGCAGAAACAGCCACACACACCCAAGATAAGCTTTTGATGTTGATCTTAAAAAGCTGGTATCAGTTGTACGTTCTCTCCAAGAAGGCTCTAAAATTGGTTGATCTACTCCTTGTAAGCCTGACCATTTGAATAAACTCACAAAGTTGTTCTATGTAAACCTCAGACACTTTGAATCCTATTAAAGGAATATTATTGCCTATAAACTGGGTATCTTTGGTTGCAAAATAAAAATAAATAATAATGTATCCACTACCTCAGAAAAGAAATATAGTAGATTCTGTTTGAAAGGCTTAAGAAAATGCTCATTTTCTTCTAAGCTTGGTTTCTGAAACAACTAAATTAAAACTGAAAAACTGGAATAAATAATGCAATTTGAGTGGTCTATGCAGCGTAAACAGTTGAACATCTGAGCAGCTCTCAGACTTAATTTTTCTGATGAAGATTTAATATCATATAGATACGACTTTATTAATGTTGCATAAAAGATTAAGAATAGCTAAAATGATCAATCTCTTTCCAGTATCTCATATTTTTAATGTTTAAAAAAGTTAGATGTTTTAGTTCCTTACTCTGTAGTGTGCTAGGGCAAAGATCCAAACTGCAAATAATGTTAAAATAAGCCATTCAGCCTAATATCTGTTTTTCTCATAGAGCAAACACAGTGTCTATTCATTAAGGCAAGAGTTTTATTTTGTTAATGTTATCTTTGCCCACCTAATGTTCTGAACAGATTAGTGTTCTGTTTCTAGTCAGATCTTCATCAGATGTGACACTTGATATGATGTTAGTCCATCCTGGCCCTTAGCTCTGAAACATGCATGCTCTAACCCACATGAAACATTTACATACAGTATAAGATGAAGGTACATGATTTCATTTTTACCAATGGGTGAAAATGTATATACTCACACAGTTTGGTATGTTACATCTAATAGAAACCTATCAAACTAGCAGCATCTCACCTGCCTAAAAATATTTTCTGCCACCTTCATATCAAGAATATTTTTCACATCTCATCTAAGGAGCAGAGATTTTTCTCAATTTGCATTTTCCTCTGAAATATTCAGAAACTTTTTTTTTTAAGGAAAAGCCACTCTTGCTTCCCTTTAAGCCAAGTAGCTATTTTCACTATTCTCAATATAAGCAAAATGCATTACTTGCACTATGATGAAGAAAATGAATACACATTATGCTTAGTACGTTGCTAGTTACTGCATCGTTGCTAGGTAGGTTTGAATACAGAAATCAATTCAGAGTTTGTTGACTCTCACGTCATTTATTCTGAGCTTGTCAAATTCAAATAGAATAAGATTTTCACAAAATTATCTGTTCAAAATAAGGGTTGTGTCACCCTTCCAGAGTCTGATGCTCTCTAAGCATAGGTTTAGAGCTTGAGATGAGGATTCTTAAGCAAATAATTTTCTGAAGAAGATTCTCAGGTGAAAGCTGCAAGGGAATGGGGGAAGTAGGCCTGGGGAGAAGTTCAGCAAAGATAATAGTTTAACTGGAATCCAACCATAGCCTGATCCCATGGTAATATAGTTTGGACATTGTACCCTCCAAATCTCAAGATGAATTGTTATCCCCAATATTGAAAGTAGGGCCTGGTAGGAGGTAATTGGACCATGGGGGTGGATTTCTCATGAATAGTTGAGCGCTATCCTCTTGGTGCTGTCCTTGTGAATGAGTTCATATTAGATCCGGTTGTTTAAAAATGTGTGGCATCTTCCTTGCTGGCTCTTGTTTCTGCTTTTGCCATGTAACTTGCCTGCTGACACTTTTTCTGCCATGAGTAAAAACTCCCTGAGGCTTCCCAGAAGCTAAGCAGATGCCAGTGCCATGCTTGTACAGCCTACAGAACTCTAAGCCACTTAAACCTCTTTTCATTATAAATTACCCAGCCTTGGCTATTTCTGTGTAACAATGCAAGAACAGCGTAACATACATGGGGACCTCCTAAGCATGAATAACACCAAAGTGCTCTGATCCTGCCATGCACTCCTAGGGCCTAGGGAGGCAGCCTTCGGTACCTTCTAAAAGGCACATCTCTTCCCTGGTGCTCCCAGGCAAGGTGTCTCCTGTACAGTGGTGTCCTTAAGGAGTTGGCTTATCCTGCCTTTCAGAGCCCATCGTGTGTATCTATTCCCACCTCCACATTGGGTGCTATCAAGGTGGTGACTTGAAATCTACCATGGTAGGGGTGTTAACACCACAGAAATCTGCAAATGCTACATAGAAGTCCCCCGCTTTTTTTTTCTGGAGAGCTGGATGATAGAGATTTATCAGCACATCACTGTTCTTCTAGGTCAAGGGCAATTCCCAGAATAAAGGTGAGTTGATTGCAGCCAAAATTAATAGAAGCTGGGGGACATGTCCAGTGGCCTCAAAAAGTGAACCCAGGTAGATCACCAACTATTGCAGCCGGTGTTGGAAAGAAAGCCTCAGATTCATTACAAATACTCATATTCGAAAGGACTCCAGTGGCCATGGTTTGGCCTCCTGAAGAATGATTCCAACAGAACTGCCTGTGCCCTGTATTTCAGGTCCCCCAGGCCCAGTTGCCACTATCTCCTTCACAAAGGTGAGGGGCAGGGGAAGAGCACAGGCCTGATTATATGGAGCTATGACTTTTCTTAGTTTCATCTTAATTCCTCTTTTAATACATCTTTGTGTTAGTCTGTTTTCACACTGCTGATAAAGACATACCCAAGGCTGGGTAATTTGGTAATTTATAAGGGAAAAGAGGTTCAATGGACTCACAGTTCCACATGGCTGGGGAGGCCTCACAATCATGGTGGAAGGTCAAAGGCGTGTCTCTCATGGCAGCAGACAAGAGAATTTGTGCAGGAAAACTCCCCTTTATATCAGATCTTATGAAACTTACTCTTGGCCGGGCACGGTGGCTCAAGCCTGTAATCCCAGCACTTTGGGAGGCCGAGACGGGCGGATCACGAGGTCAAGAGATCGAGACCATCCTGGCGAACACGGTGAAACCCCGTCTCTACTAAATAGTACAAAAAACTAGCCGGGCGCGGTGGCGGGCGCCTGTAGTCCCAGCTACTCGGGAGGCTGAGGCAGGAGAATGGCGTAAACCCGGGAGGCGGAGCTTGCAGTGAGCTGAGATCCGGCCACTGCACTCCAGCCTGGGCTACAGAGCGAGACTCCGTCTCAAAAAAAAAAAAAAAAAAAAAAAAGAAACTTACTCTTACAAGAACACCAAGGGAAGACCCACCCCTGTGATTCAATTACCTTCCACCAGGTCCATCCCACAACACATGGGAATTGTGGGAGCTACAATTGCAGGTGAGATTTGGGTGGGGACACAGCCAAACCATATCAATATTCTTTCTTTGCTTGCGTCCTCCAAGACCATAGTTCTTCTAGTGGCAGCTTTGCAATGATAAGGTTGGCATATAGGTATGGCTTTTGCCCAGTGCCTTGGCAGTCACAATGTTCTCATCTTGTTTACCAGTTTAAGCTTCTACCCATCCAGAGCCTGGGAAGTCCTGGGCTATTTCACAACCCAGGTGCCAATCAGCTTCTGGCCAATGACACTGTGTTTCCAGCACCATAGCATGCAACACTGTAAATGCATGCTGGAAATATGTTCAAAATCTAAACAGAGGAAATAGAGGGGAGATTTTAGGCTTCTTCAAGCATGTGATCTTTATTCTACACATTGCCTTTTAATGATTCACAGTTTCTGAATATAAAAGTTAAGGTTGTTTTTGGGGTTTTTTTTTTTAACCAAAATCTTAATAGCAGTGAGGAAATAGGCCTATGCCAAGCAGTTTTGAGTTCATGCTGTTCAATCAATTCAACGTATTACTAGCATTTTCCTCAAGAGTGTAATATATGACAACTGCCAAGCTTTCCTTTTGCGATTACAAAAAGGACAGATACTGGAGTGAGCCATATTTCTGCACTGCAGGGATATAAAAAATGAACTGCTAAAAACGGCCCAGGAGGAATGAATAGCAATAAGACATCAATGTCATCTGTATACTGATTTGTGATGAATTTTCAAAAGGCTTAATGGTGTGATGCTATGATATATAGGGGCCTCCTGAAAGTTAATAACTGTAAGTTATCCACTTGGAGGAATGTAATGGGGGAAAGCGAGTGGTCACAGATAATATATAAATAAGTAACTTTATTAATATAGTCAAACTGTTCTGTGTTGTTGGCCTCTGTGATTAGAAATATAAAATTAAAAGAATTGTGGAGACATGGGAAAGCTGAATGTTACACAGACTCCCAGGATTACACACTTGGTGAGAACTTTAATTTGACTTTTAATACATTGGAATCAATCTGTTAAAGGGAAGAATGTAAGAGTTTGTCAATCACCTTTCAGAGGTGAAGTAGTAACAGAGACTTTGAAGGGAGGCATTCAAGTGGGAGCAACAAAATCTGTTTTGATGAACAAATTGTCCTTGCCAGTTACCATGAGATGTGGTATTTCCTACATGGATGGTGTAACATGGTGTAATATCCATATAGGATGGTTGAAACATCAACAGATATGAGGCATAAGATCTGCATAAAGATGACCCCTTTCAATCTACAGTCTGGGTTCCTTTTGGCCCACTAATTTTTATGGCTGTGTCAGATAGCATCTGGTGAGCAGCAAGGTATGTAATATATGGAAAGCAGTCAATAAATGTTTATTGAATGAAATAATAAATAGATGAATTCTAAAATGCCCCAGATCCTGGAATTACCAAATAGATGAAGAAGGGGAAAGGAACTAAGTATATTGAATACTTACTACTGCCATTTATACATACATATTTTATCTCATTTAATTCCCCAAATGACCTGAGATGGCCAGTTTTACAAACCAGGAAACTGAAATGTGCAGTTGTTAAATAATTTACCCAGAGTTACAGAGATGACAAGAAACAGAGCTGAGTTTTAATCTTAGATTGTCTGACTCCAAAACTGCTTTCCTTTCCAGAACGTTGCACTGAAACTGAAGATGGGGAGAAATAGATTCCATCTATATCAGGGGCTTAGGAAGAAGGCAGCATGGGTCAGAAGAGTCCTGACCTTCAGCCAATTTCCTTCTCTTTGCCATGTTTTGAGAGCATAAGGGAAGGTGGGTGCTCTGATATCACCATATTTCAGCCTATTAATTGCATCTCTGCAGCCTGTTTGTTTTGGCTCTAGCACTATACATATTTTATCCTTAGGAGTGGTGTTCCATGTCTGCTTTGTTTTCTGACCATTGCTCTCTTCCCTGGCGAGGTGGCGAATCACATACTGAATGTCGTTTCTGAATGGGTAATTTTTTTACACCGTTCATCAAAAAAATGGCACATAAAATACCCGAGATAGTTATCATCACTACAGCAGTTCTGGCAGCTATAGAGTCAGGGGAAAACACATAGTTTTAATTTCTAGGTCACGATATGTATGTTTTCTCTGTGTAAAAAATGGCAGTGGTGCTCTCTCTGTCTCCTCTGCAGTCTGTCTTCTTGGCTCTGTCTCTTACTTTGAAATGAGGACAGACCTTAGTATTTTTGCAGCTGGGATGTTCACCCCAAAAGCATGATTGTACTTTGGAAACCATAATAGGCACATTTCCAAGTTCTTCAGGGCTCAGAGTGGATCAGGAATAACTTGTAAAGTCATGAGCCTCAAAGGACTAGCCAGTGTAAATGGCCTGTCTCTGTTTCTCCTAGGCAGTCATCCTTTAAGTCATTTCATATGATGTGCATAATTTAACAGGGGCAAAGCTGACACATCCCTGCCATTCATTTCTCAGGCTGCCCTCAGTTCTCTGTGGATAATAATAATGATAATAGATGGAAATTTAAGATTTGTGCATCTCCTAGTTCAGGGTTAAAACTGAAAGGAATTCAAGGGTGACCCTCAGTTCCCAAGTCACACCAGGAAGAGGATAATCAAAGGCTTTGATTGCCATGGTATTTGGCTCAGCATCACCACCAAACACTATTGCTGCCAGCTTACCCCAGCCTCCCAGGGTCTACCCCAGCCTCCCAGGGTCATCCCTTCTGCACAGTCCTGGGAGACATATGTTTCTTTGGAGGCTGGTGCTTGGGGAGGTGCGGTCATTCGGACTTCTCTAATCCAACAGCATTCTACTCCACTCTTGCAAGCACTGTTGAAACATGACACAGCTACTCCCATCATGACAGTGGTATTTCTCCGAAGAAATAAAGAAATTGTTCCCAAGCCTGAAAGGTCTGACCTTGAAGGGACTTTAGTCTTTCGAGTTTCCCAGAAGATGGCATGGCTTTCCCAAATTTCACAAAAATCTCAAACAGTTTAAAACAGGATCCCTGGAGACTTGCTAGGATGCCATTTGAGTGAACTGCACCAGGTGAGACTCAGAGACTGAGTCACCAACACAAGGATGTTTCTGCTAGGCATATATGTCTTTAGACTCACCCTGCCTTCAATCCTTCAACTGCCAAAAATTGGTGCATTTCCTCCCCCCTGCTTTTCTAGAGATTCTCACTACCAGTTCCAAAGTTTCCTTTGCTATTTCCTGAGAGTGTCCTGAAAGCTTTATGTAAATGTGTCTTAGAGGCTAGAATCAATACCCTTGTGATTCTAGAGAGATATGCAAATTCAGCTCCTACTTAACTCCCTGTGCACAGGAAAGAAATTCCTCTCACTATCCTATCCTGCCATTCAGGAGGAAGCCTTAGTTAATGGATGCCCTCCACTCTGCCCCTTAGCTTCCACCTCTTCCCCAGCTATAAAGAGTGGGTAAAGCCATTGGGTTGAGCTTTTCCTCCTGTAACTGAAGGATAGATTCTTAGCACAGACAAGTGAACTGCCTAAAGAAGGCTATGAGGTTTTTTGAATGCTATTAATGTGAATGCAGCATTATTAGAATGTACTTTGAGTTTTAGATGGATATTTTATCCTTTTGTTACCAAGGCTTTTCAAAAGATAAAATATACATTATACGGCATGGAGTATATGAAAGTTCAGTAAAATATGATAATGTTGCTTCACACGCTGTTCTCTTGGGTATGATATCAGGAAAATGTTTTCCTCTGACAGCCTCTTATAATGGATGAAAATATTCCCTTTCATTGCACACACAGTGCAAGGTTTGAGGCATATTATTGGAGTCAGGTAATCTGCCTCTGAAATACTGGTATTTGAAAAGCAAATTTAAGGCTTAGGACGTTTCAGCTTTATGATCATTGACACTGATGTTAGTAAACTCTTTCACTGGCTATGAAGAAGAGAAATGGCAGGCAAGTTTTTTCTTTTTTTTCTTTTTCATTGCCATTTGCTTTGTAGTGACTGCACCATATGGAGCACAGTAAATAAACTATGAAGGTGGCAGGATGCATGAAAACAAGGAGTACACCTGGACTCCAGGGGTCCCTAGCAAGTTACTTTACTTGTAGTAAAGTACAAGTACTTTACTGACTTGTAGACTGGAGCTAATATTTAAACATGGTGGTGAGGACTACAGTTTACTGGAATGCCCCCATTATTGTACCTAGCACACAGTGTTTCCACAATTTAATTTTAATTTTACAGTGAAATAGCTGACCCTGGAAATCATGTCAATAGAGGCTACTCATGTAATATCCTTGTGATTTGAAGTCAGTGTTATTTATTCCGTCAAGTTTACTATACTACTTAGTCCACAAAAGAGGTAATGGTGCTACATATAACATGGTGAAATAGATGCTAGATTTGTGGGCTTTATAGAATGTGGTATCTGTACTTGTTAGTCTTCATGAAGTGCAGTAATTTACATAAATTACTCATGTAATCGCTCATGTAATTATGATTTGTCATATATTTAACCATGTCTAATGGTCTGTTTGCTTATCTCTGAGGCTACAAATTATTTGGCACATAGTAGGTGCCCAATTAATATGCACCAAAATTGTTGGTCAGTGCTTGATAAATGCTTATTATGTTTATTTGAACTAAGATGACCAAACTAGGTTAAGAATATCCAGAAATTTGAATAATTTCATTATCACTTCTATGATGTTCCTCAGAAAATGACAAGTAGATATTTCAGAATTCTACAGATTCCGAAGAGGTGTCTCCATCATGTCAGATGATTAGTGCCTAACTATAGACCAACCAGACTTCCATTTTGGTTTTCAAACTCCTTTTGTAGCTCATTACTATTCTGTCTCATTCTTTTACACTTCTCAATTGTCCTTTTTGTATCATTCCAACCAGAAGTCTCAACTCAGCCTTTCTTTCCTGCTTGGCAGATCAAATATACACAGGGCCTATTGTAATACAGAACCATCCATATAACATGTCAACTAATGGATCTGGTAA
Source organism: Theropithecus gelada (assembly GCF_003255815.1). NCBI lineage: Eukaryota > Metazoa > Chordata > Mammalia > Primates > Cercopithecidae > Theropithecus > Theropithecus gelada. The sequence continues at coordinate 21,795,961 of NC_037684.1, forward strand.
TGCTATGTAGAACAAACCATTTTCTCTAACTCTTCATTTGCTCGTTCAATTTGGATATGCAAATAATATCCAAGATCATTCTCTCACTTAGTCTGCACAACCTCATGAAGTCGTCAAGGCAGGGTGTTAGTTATTGCTGCAATAATGCTCTCTAACCACCATAAAAATCTCAGTGGTATAAAATGTCACCATGTATTTCTTGCTCATGAGTCTTCAGGTCTGCTGGGGAAGGTCTGATTCAAGCTTCAAGTCAAGATCAGATGTATACTATGGCCCAGGGTGAAGAGGCAGCTACCTAGAGCTTGCCCCCTTGACTGAGATTAAAAGCTCCTGGAGGGGCAAGTGGAACCACACAATGCCACATAATGCCTTAGGTTCAGACTTGGTCCACAGCCATCTCCACTTTTATTCGACTGGCCAAGGTGCATGATCACCTGTGTATCCCACCCACATTCTTTTCACTGCAGAGACTGGCTTTTACTTGAAAATGTAACATAGAACAGTTCAGAGTTGACAAAAGTGATAAATTGAAAGGTGATAACTTACAGACCAAATGTGTCCCCTCCCTGCAATGACAACCACCTTTAAGATTCATTTTGCTTTACAAAACTTAATTTTATGAGAAGTTTGGGGGAATTGCTATTGGTATTTTGTAAAGGACATTGTGTCATTGGGTCTTCCAGAAGGAAGCCCCAGATGAGAAATTTCTTTAACCCTAAGTGCTAGGAAAAACCTCGCTTCCTTTGAACAATCGATGTGTGTGTGTGTTTTGTTTTATTTTCCTCTCTATAAGAACGGTGTAACGATGCTGTCCATTTCCCTTTGAGTGTCGAGGCCTTCAGAGCCAAATTTTCACTTGTAATAAAGTTAGAGGAACTTTATGAACTGGTGAATTACTCTGGATCCTGCCATTCTATCTGAATTTGTCTTTAATCTGCTTTGATTTTTGTGTTGTTTTTGTTGTTACATGTAATGTTGGACACAGTATGTTTTTCTTATCCTGTAAGCCATAACAAGTCTTTTGTGAAATGAGGCAGGGTAGAAGGAAGAACAAAACAATTAAATGAAGCTGTGCACCGTCAGGAACAGCTGATTCAAAAGAGGGATATCAGCTGGTGTGTTTCCCTGCTCTTTCGTTGTTATCAATTACCATTGGTAGAAGGATATTTTGTTTATAATCAAAATTAAACTAAATCTTTGGAGATTAAGTTTTCTGAAAGAGCTTAAGGGCAGGATCAAGGGGGATTGAGCACATTGTCTCTAATGCTGCCCTCTCACCATGCCCCTCTCTAAGCCTCTCCTCCCCCCACCTTCCAGGATGAACCCACAAAAGGACATGAGCCTCCCCTTCTGTTATTAATTCCTATCACCCTGCTTCTCATGGTGCATCTGGTTTAAACAGCTTCAGTCACCAGGATATGAAAAGAAAAGATGATGATAAGAAGAGGAGCAGATAGATTAAGCAAGCAGTGCAGGGCAACATTTTATTACATGTCCATAATTTTTTAAATTGAAGCGAAAAATATTTCCAATTACAGAGTGGAAGAACTTGCAGTAGTTTAAAAGAGCCAGTGCAGGAAAAATGGTGAAGGGGCTATGGGATGGCGGGCAGGCTGTTGAATAAAGGGGTCTTTCTCGACATTCTTGTTACTTTCTGCAGTTAACATCGATGAGATGCGAATATTGGACAAGAGTGAATACTGCAAATCTCAGAGGTACTAAATGATCTAAGAGAATAGGATGCTTTTTCTGGGAAAGTAAATTATAAAAAGCTGAGCCTCCAGTTGACTATTAAATAAAAAGCTATCAAAAGAACATCTGCAGAAGATTCCCTGAAATGGGGTCTTTGTCCTCTGAGTAGATGATTGGAAATTGACAGGTTCCGTTTCATCTCAACACTGTAATTTTGCTCTTATAAAGGGTTGCTTTTTATTTCTAATACTTGCCGTGTTTCTTTAGTGTCTTCCCATGTCTCAAAATAGCTCAATAAAAAGAGCAGAGGACGCTGAGCTTCCCCCTTTCAAATTTACAGCGTTTGCCTCTGAATTTCACCTGACTTGCGTGGCTTTCAATTCCTTGAAATCATGGTAGCAAGCTGGATTCTTGGTCTTCAGATAAATAGTGACTAATTCTGCAAGTCTGACCTCCAGTTCCAAAGAACTCTGAGCTCCCCCTCAGTGTAATTCTACAGAACCAGGGATGACATCCAGTCTTCTTTGGTATTGCTTTAGCTGGAAAAAAAAAGTGAGTTTTTATCTTTAACAGAGGCCAGGAAAGAGATATCTCAGTACACCTTTCACCTTCTGTCTCACCTGTGACGAGGAAGTGCCTGCGCATTTATAGTGACTATGGGAAAGACAGCACGGCTGCTTTGAAATATCATGTGCGCTGGAGCATGCGTTCACTGGAGGTACAGTCTTCCCTGAAATGTAAGCAGCTGTATCTCTGGCTTTTGCAGAAAACCAGATGAAGTCAAAAAATCAGTTATGAAAGGCAAGGACATTTTATTCAGTGAGAGTGGCCTATTTTACTAATGTCTTTGTGTCGATATCAGATTAGCATAATCAGAGTTTGATTCTCTCTGCGTTTGGACAGATGTTACAGTCCATGGCTTTCCTAGTGATTTGGTAAAGTAGGGTACTAAATACATCACTGGAATATAAGTGGTGACGCTGTGGGTTTTAATCCAGTGAATGCGACAGGAGTCATTTGGAAGATATAGCATCATTCCTTATCTGAACTGGCTTTTTATTTAGTAACTGGATTTGTGTTTCCCCAGTAGTCAGGAATGAATGTGGTCAGTATACTTAGCTATTCCTATTGGCTGCCTCCCATTTTATTTTGGTGTAGAGCTAGCTAATAGCAAAAGTGTCTCAAGTGGAAGTCCAGAACAAGAAGATATGGAGTTGAATGCTGTCAGAGGAGAACTCGGCTTCTTAACAAAATCAAATCCAGCAGCCAGCAACTGCCAACATGATAAATATTCTAGTCTTTAATATCAGTGTACATACTGGGCAGAAGAAAAGGAGGAATTATTCACACACTCAAAATTTGTTAAAATTATGTCATTTGACTTCAAGGGAGAGAGGCCTAAGGAAATACAAAGTTCAGATGGAAAACTCGGGCTGAGCCTGACTCTGGGCTCTCCAGGGACCTTCTGATGTGTCAACGTGACCAAAGTAATGACACCGCCATGCATGAGCTCTCCCAGGTTCACCATTTGTGGGAATGAGTTCTTTCAATTAATCTGTGTGCCTTAGCAACTGCAAGTTTCATCTGGTACCAGGTGCATGCAGAAGCAAGGGCAGAATTTCAAATGGAACTGAATTTCTAATTGTAAGTTGGAATTGCCTGGATGGTAGTGTTTGTGGGGCAGAGAACACAGTGCCTTTGAGATCATACAGTACTGAATCTGATCCCAGCCCTTCTACTTTATTCATTAATTTACTCACTATGTATTGAACACCTGCTATGTGCCAGGCACTGTTTTAGGCTCTGGGAAGATAACTGAAAATCAGACAGATGAGGTTTAAGCACTGGTAAAACTTACGTTTTCATGAAGGTTTTACACGTCAGGTTCCCCAGGAAACAGCCTCTGACGTGGACATTCTGCACAGGAAGTTCATTGAAAAGGGCTCTCAGGTTTAAGTCCTGCGGGAAAAAGGAAGTAAGAAGGACTGGACCATGAGACAGGCTCAATAAAGGCTGCAGCTGACCCCGTGGAAAGCTCTAAAGCTGGGATGACCCTTCAAAATGGTCCCCCATTGTGCCGAGGGAACCCTCATCTTTAGACAGGTGTATAGGTCAGTCATTGACTGTGGACTTACCGGGAATGAGGTGCAATCTTGGATAGGGGCTCTTATCAGCTAAAGACAATCCTGGGAAAGAGATGGCCACTGAGGACTCCCAGCAGTTGGGGGAATAAGTCCTTCAGCCTTGAAGAGGGATCTGGTCAGGAACAGATATTAAACCAATAAAGTACATAAATATATATACACACACATATACGTATATATGTAAAATATTTTTAATGTGGTAAGTTAATAAAATAAATAAAACAAAATGAAAAAAGGCTGGGGTTGCTATTTTAGATGGGGCAGCCGGGAAGGCCCCCACTGAAGGAAGAGGTGACATTTGAGCCAACCTAAGTGGAGTAAGCAAGTGAACACCAGGAAGTTGATTATTGAGCCAAAGAGAACAGCTGCTCAAAGACCATCAGGTGGTACGGATTTGGCACATTCAATAAACAGGAAGAAGGTTACTATGAACAGAGGACAGCGAGCAGAAGGTGAATTCAGGTTACAGAAAAACAGCCAAAAATCTGATTGTCAAGAGCCACATAGGCTATGGAAAGGAGTTTGGTTCTAATGCTGATGTTATAGGAAACCACTGGAAAGCTTTCAATAGAGATTGGAAAGACTTGGTGTAGGTTATTAAAAGATTGCTCCAAGTGCTGTGTGTGAAGTTGACTGTACAAGGTAAGGATGGAAACAAAACACTAGGAAGCCACTGTGTCATCTGGAAGAGACGTAAGACATAGTAGATGCAAGGTGCAGATAAGTGATGTAGTGCAATATCTGTCTCAAAGGTAGGGCAAGCAGGACATGCAGATGGATTGGACATTGGTTGTGAAAGAAAGAGAGCAGTCATTGAGTGAATGGCCCTTTGATATATTGAGATAGAGAAGACGGAGGGAGGAGTGGGTTTTGGCAGGGATGGGAGATCAGAAATTCTAATCTAGAGTTACTGAGTTTGAGGTGCCTTTTAAACATGCAAATAGAAATGTCAAATAGGCAAAACACATGTCTGGAAACTGTGAGAGAGAGTGGAGCTGAAGATATAAATTTGTTGGTCCATGGCATATAACAAATATTTAAAGCCAGGGGCCTAGGTTAGACTCTCTAGGGAGTGAGTGTAGTTAGAAAACAGGGCTAAGAATTGAGTCCTATGGTATCCCGACGTTTAGAGATTGGCAGGCAAGGGAGGCACCAGCAATGGAGACTGAGACGGCACATCCAGTGAGAAAGGGAAATCCAGAGAGTGTGGTGCCATAAAAGCCAAATGAACAAAGTTTTTCCTGTAGAGAGCAATTAGCTGATCATTTGATTTAGCAAGACAGAAGTCATTGATGGAGCAGTTTCAGTGGAATAGTGGGGGGGAAAGCTGCTTGTAAAGTTGATAAATGAATATAGAATGAGATAGTGAAGACAGTATAAAAACCGTTAAAAATTTTTTGACATAAAAGGGAGCACAAAATGGGGGTAGGCTAGCTAGAGAGAAATAGGGATCAAAATAAGGATAGATTTTCATCCAGGAAATATTAGGATATACTTGTGCTGATGGGAATAATCCAATTCACTGGTGATGCTAAGGAAAGACAGATTCTCTGTAGGTGTCAAGTCCTCCTCCATGCAAGAGAATGTGGGATCCTATCCAAGAAAAGAGGTGCAGGCCATCAGTATGTGAAGGGACAGCTCACCCCCATAACTGGAGGGACAGAGGAGGGTTTCTGTGTGAGTGCAGCTGGGGAAGTAGGTTTGGTTGTGGGAAGATAAAGTAGCTCTGCTTTATGTTCTCAAATGAGAATCAAGGTCATCAACTGAGAGTGAGGAGCGGTAATTGGAAATTTGGGTAATGGGGAAGGCAGATAATAAAATAGCTAGCCCTGAATGTGGGAGCGTGAGTTGATTAGGGCAATGTAGGAGAATTGTGAAACACACTTGAGATTTATGGTTACAGATGAAATGATAACTGTATATCTTTATCCAGATTCATTAAATAGCTTGGGAATAAGAACAGAGAAGACAGAGAGCTAGGTCCAACCAGCTATAAGGAATGACATGTGAGTTTGATGAAACAGAGCAGCAAAGGGTTGAGTTGTTAAAAAAAAAAAAAAAAAGGACTGATAGGGATGATGGGCCATGAACTCTAAGCAGGTAAGGAGGAGAGCCAGAAAATGATAAAAATACCACTTATGAGCATGTGGCACTTCTATGCCTTGTGCCAAGAGGAGAAAAGAAGTGTGCCCAACTTAACCAACAGTCAAGAGCTTACTCTGTGTCATACACTTTTAGATCACTTCTCAACTCATCTTTACAACAGGCCCAGAAGGTCAGGGGGAATTAACTCCACCTGAGACTCAGTGCAAACCATTTACCCAAAGCCTCCTGTCTCCAAGCCTAAGCCCCATTTTCCACCTCAACGGCTGTCTTAGTACCACAGGGAAGCGTCAACTGAAATTTATGGAGCACTGATGGATAAACTTTTTGATTTCCAATCTTAGGGCAAATATTCAACTGCTTATTTTGTCATCATGAAGAGAATATAGAGAATTTACTTACATCTTTGATGGTTGAAATTCTTGTATGCCTTACAATGATCTATCATGCTGAATGTGAGAGCAAACCAAGCAGCCACCTTAGGAGGTTGGGAACATGTAAATAGTATTTTTTAATGTTTCTAGATCTCTGTGAAAATGTAACAAGTGAACCGAGATTTAGAGGATTAAATAATTCATCTAAGTATACTGAACTAAAAAGTGGCAGAACAAGGACCTTAAACCAGCTCTGAACAAGCTGGAGAGGTCCAAATTCCATAGGGTTTATATTACATGCACTGCCTCCGATGGGCAGGAGAAGCAGAAGCAGCCTAGGATAGAGGCTCCCTCACCGAGCCTGCAAATAATACAGGTAAAGGGGGCTTGGGGATAGATTAGAGGAAGCATTGACCCTCTTGGGTATGAACTTAATACATAAGCAAACTGAGCTACAACTTGCTCCTTGGGCATATAAAATTTCCAAATGCGTATTTTTATTGTGAGGTTTTTTTTGTCCTTTTTATGACTTAAAAGTTTGTCATGTGACTTTTTTTCTGTACTCTGGTGAAAAATGCCTAGAAAATATAAAAGGAGCTCTGGGCCTTCTTCATGGATAAAGGGTGGATGAAGTTGGGGGACTTTCTCTCGCTGCAGTGGCTAATTGAGTATTCAGCCCCAAAGCTGTGAGCATGGCCATTAAAAGGCAAGGAGCTGGGCCAGAGGAAAAGAAAAATGGTGGGAGAAGGCTAAGGGGTTCGGATGGATGAGCCAGTTTAGGAATTACAAAGATCTCTGATATTCCTATAAGCAGGTAGCTTCATTCCTCCACATTGGTCAAAGGAGAGAACAAAGGCGACAGCACTGTACTGGTCAACATGACCTTCTAAGCATATAAAAAGAGGGCTTTTTTGTTTTGTTTTGTTTTTAAAGAGCCATACACTATATACATCAAGGGTTATCTCAGATTGTCTGGGGCTTTCTCAGTTTTAACACTGAGATTCTTGCATCCCAGAAAGCCCCTCCATCCTAAGCAAACAGGGTCAGTTGGTTGCCCTGTGACACATACCAGATAAACAGAGACTGTACTTATTTCAAATATGCTTGCTTCTAGTCCCACACACATACACACCAGACCACACATTTTCCACATACATGTCAGGTCATAGATTTTTCCATTTTTGTATAGAAGATATGGCAACCCTGCTACATCCAGGGAACCCAGAAAATTTTCTCCCATTTCTAATTATCCAAGAAAGAATTAAGACCTTGATAATAGAAAATAGCTTACTACCTTATTCTCTTTCCTTTGTGTTCTAAGAATTCTCTGCCTGCCAGAATATTTTGGAGCTCTCTTCTCTTGTTCTTGAAAGCGTAGTTTTTGACATAATGTAGATGGGGTACAAGTGTTGGCTAATTAAGTTTTGACACATCACCATATTCTGTGAGGTGGCTACAGCATCCTTCATGTAGGAGGGGAAAAAATTAGAAAGAGTATAATCAGGTTTGCATTACTTCTAACATAGGCACCCTGATGCCATCTGTTACCCTCAGCAGAGGATGCTTCAGGTTGGGAGTTAATGCTTTACTATGAACACTGTGGATATGATTGCAGTTTTCTCTCCATTAGTGTGTGCCTGGCTCATTGGGCAAAGAGGAACAGTCCAACATTACACTCCATATATAAACTGAGAACAGGAAGATTAGCATCTACTATATGCAGGGCTGTAAAGGAGGAAAAGGAAGCAGCAGTGTGGTAAGAAATAGCCTATCAGATTATTACAATAAAGGATATAAGCAATATTAAGTAAGCCACTTCCAATCAGCACCTGCAAACTCTCCTTTGAATAGCCAAGCCTTGGAGGAAATACAAAACTTCTCATGTTCTAGTAGAGGGCTGCAAAGAAACTCACCCTTGAATCAAAAGGATAGATCACATGCTTCTTACACCACTAACTATCCTTTGCCATATTTATCACTTCTGATTTAATGTAGGTCTATATAATCATTTGGTCAATCTTAAATTTCCCACTAGATGATAATCCTTGAGGATAAATATGTTGTGTCTATATTAACTGTGCATCCCCAGAATTCAACGCAAAGCATGGCAACAAGAAGGCAGTTTTTATTTGTTGAATAAATGAGTTAATGATGAGCAACGTGTCCCTTTTCTGAGAGCCCACGACACTTAATTATGTCTCCTTCACGTTACTGATTCTATTGTGTTGTACTTCTAGATTTAATTAACTGCTTCCCCACTATAAGCTACCTGAAGACAAGCATCACTGAATGCCCAGCACTTTCATAGTTCTCTGCATGCGATCAATGAGTGTTGCATGAATGGCAGAGTAAAAGGTGGGATACAACTGATATTCCTTTGATTTTGCTGAGAGTTGTAGTAAACTGAATTTACAGCAGACATTACACAGAACCTTCACCCATAAATATCTTAGATAGCTGATATATTGATAGGCTTGTCTTTCCTGCCAAGAGGAATCAGGGCTCACAGATAAGCTGTTGTCATGGAAGAAAGCACTGAGTTAAGAGTTAAGATTGTGTTCTGTGTTCAGGTTTTTACTAGCTCATTGTGTGGCCTTGGCAGGTAACTATGCTCACTGTCCCTCATTTTCTGTAACATGGGCATTGACAATGCCTGGTGTCCTAGTCTCCCAGGGCTCTTGTAAGGCACAAATGGGAAAAAAAAAAGAAGATAAATTTACTGAGAAAAGCATACATCATCATGACACCTGAGGTGACATTTCTTTACGTTTCATCAGAGACACCTTTCCCTTTCTGAGCAATCTGTAACCATGTTTCTCTTTTAGTGAATTCTGTAGTGGTGCCTCCAAGAGAGAATGGTAGGAAATACATTTTTACCTGATGAATAGCAAAATCTAACCTAGGTTTCCTCGAGGCCCCAAAAGATCCTTTGAGAAAAAACATTGCCTAGTCATCTCCAGAAAAGAAATTGCACATCGTCTGTTTATTTTAAATACATTTTCTTGTATTTTCCCATTGTAACAAGGGTTTATAAGAGAAAAAAAAAAGGGGTAAAAAAAGAAAGGAAAAACTACACATAGTTTTACCTTTGAGAACCAACAACTATTAATATTATACTGTATTTCTGTCCAGGTTTTTCGGTAAGTTGTTTTTTCCTTATAAAAGATAACATTTTATGTCTTGCTTTTTCCATTTCTCCACTTTATTTTAAACTCTTGGTAACATTATCTTGTACTAACTTTATAACTTAGCTTTGTAAGATTGTTCTGAGGACAAAATGAGAGGGTGAATCTGTTCCTAATGATACCTAATGAGGAATCAATAAATGTTAGCTGCTGCTATCATCAACAACAACATTGTCATCATTATTAAAATTACCATGGTGTACCTAATGTTTTCTTTTGAGACAGAGTCTCACTCTGTCACCCAGACTAGAGTGCAGTGGCACAATCTCAGCTCACTGCAACCTCCGCCTCCTGGGTTCAAGCAACTCTCATGCCTCAGCCTCCTGAGTAGGTAGGACTACAGACATGCACCACCATGCCCAGCTAACTTTTGTATTTTTAGTAGAAACAGGGTTTCACCATGTTGGCCAGGCTGGTCTCGAACTCCTGATTTCAGATGATCTGTCCACCTCAGCCTCCCAAAGTGCTGGGACCTGATGTTTTCTTGTGTTAGACATGTCGTGTTTCTCAAGTTCAGATATTAGAAATAAAACCTGCTACACTGCTAACTCCTTTTTAAATGAAATGTTTAAGGAATTATTTCACTGTTGCCTTGTCATAATCAAACCCTCTCAAAATGCAAGGAACATAAAAAATTGTAAAATTACATAACATTAATAATGTTTCCGCCTTTAGCCTTCCTACACTGGACTCACAAGTAATGTACATGAGTGATATAGCTAGGATATTAGGAACGCCTGTGAGAACTTATCAAGTTCCTGGTGCTCATATTCATAGCTCTGTTTGCCAGCATGTGTAGCTTAGAGCATTTAACCTTTCAGTAGACTGTTGCCTTCTTGTCATCATCACTAAATAGAAGCAATACTCCATAGAAGCTGACTCTAACCTGGACCCTTTTGCACATACAGAACTATATCTAGATGATTTCTGCCTCCTGGGTCCTGTCTTGCAGGACTAGAATGGGCCCATAGGAGAGGATTTGAAGGCCTGGACTAAAGAAGAAAGGGTATTCATAGAGGCAGCACACCAGTGATTAAGCACTGGGGCTCTGAGTTCAAATCCCATTCTGTTATTTTTTTAGCTGTGTGATCTTGAGTAAGTCACCCTTTCAGAGATTCATTTGTTGATGTATGTAATGGGGATAATAATAATAGTACTTCCCTCACTGGGAAGGATTGTGGAGACTTATAGCTATATGTGAAGTGCTCAGCGCAGTGCCCCCTGAAGAGATGCACCCAAGAAGTGTTAGTGCCTATTGTTGTCATCGTCAGTATCGTTTATTTTCCTCCTCCTTCCCTGTCTCTTCCACATCCTCCTTCTCAAAGTGACCTGAAGTAGGGTTTCTGAGACAGAACATCAATTATAATCAAGAGGAAGAGCTAAAATTATAGCCTGGAAAGTGGTACCAAGTGAAATTTTAAGGGTAAAATAAGATGAATAAATAAGAACAGGAGTAAAAAAATATCTGCCATAGAAGATAAAGAGGAGGTTAGATTAGGGAAAGAAGTTTAGACCAAGTTTATGAAAAGTGTGGAAAGTTTACATCAAAGATGGTTTCATCTGGCTCTTCTTTGGCCTCTGCCCAAATGATCCACTATTCACTGGGGACTGTTCATTTTTGACTTAAAAATAGATGAGAGAGAGAGAGCTCAGTCTTAGAATTGGCAAAATGCAAAGTATTACACCTAACATAAGTAGACAGTGATATCATTGCATGATTCATATAAGTGAGGGATAATTTTATCTTAGATTTATATTCTTTTTTACTTTCATGCATGATCCAGCCAGGTGTATCATATGCAGAATATCACAGTATAGTATAGAATATATATGAGCTATCAAGTGGAGACATCTGACATGATGGGCCGAGACAGCAATATGAAACGCTAAAGGAAAACTCACCAATAGTGTCTCCTTTTTTTTTTAATTTTTAGATAAGGAACATAAAATTTTTAGATAAGGAACATAAACTGTAGTTTGGGTTTCTCTCTGTATGTTAGACCCATAAAGCCCATATCTTTTTCAACCATATAGCAAGCCAATTTGATTTTAACTAGAGTTACTTAGAAAAAAAACACATTAAAAAAATCCCTTCATTCCATTAAGTACAGACTTTTAAAATATTTATTAAGGCAGGGCACAATGGCTCACACCTGTAATCCCAGCACTTTGGGAAGCCGAGGTGGGCGGATCACTTGAGGTCAGGGATTCAAGACCAGTCCAGTAAACATGGCGAAACTCTGTCTGTATTAAGCAAACATTAGCTGGGCATGGTGGCCTGCACTTGTGGTCCCAGTTGCTCAGGAGGCTGAGGCAGGAGAATCACTTGAACCTGGGAGACAGAGGTTGCAGTGAGCCAAGATTTCGCACCACTGCACTCCAACTTGAGTGATAGAGTGAGACCTTGTTCAAACAAACAAAGAAGCAGAAGAACCCTTATTAAGCAGGTTCAAAATCAATTAAGATTCAAATAGATGGATAAAGTCCCCATCATAGTGAGAAGAAGGAAATCACGTTTTGCTAAGAACACAGTCTAGGCTTGATTTCATGAGAATGATTTGCCATGTGAGAATGTCAGTACTTCCTCCTATATGCCTCCAGGAATCCATCCACTTCTCTGTGTACTCCCAACTCCATCCTAATCCAGATCATCCTCCCTTTCCAGGGCAACTTAATAATCTTCTCATTGATATGGTCCCCCTTTATGTTCCAATTCATATTCCATTCTCTTTATCCAGAGGTTTTGAAATTAGAATCTCATCACCTCCTACATTAGCACTGTTTAAAGCCTTTCAGAAGTTTTTCAAGTGTTCATCTGATCTCAGAAGCTAAGCAAGGTCAGCCCTGGTTAGTACTTGGATGGGAGAACTTTTCCAAGTGTTTACGATAAAGACAAAATTCCTCACCATAACCTCAGAATAAACTCTCATTGAACCTTTTACTATTCCTTTGTAGTAGTTATGACCATTATAATTTTACTTTCACTTGTGTAATGATTTAAATTCTACCTGCCTTCTCCACTGTACCACAAGCTCCACTGGGGCAGAAACCACATAATTTTACCCAGCACACTACTTAGCAAATAGCAACTGTGAAAATGAAAATGTATTCAATAAATGAATGCTATTTTGCCCTCACTTGCCATTGAATCTGGGCAAGGGACACCAGAAGTAAATGCTTAGGAAGCTGGGTTCCGAATTTTTGAACTCCGAATTTTTCCTCTATTGCCAAACTACATGGCCACGCATTTGATGCTTTCTGTGACTTTTTCTGCTAGTGTGGAAGAATGGAGAGGACATGGCCTTGATTTAAATCTCAACTTTGTACTTAATAACTCTGAGACTTAAAGAAATTTCTGAACCTCTCACTCTTAGTCCATTTGGGGTCCTGGACCCAGGGACTTGGGAACAACAGCCACTGATTTCTCACAGTGCTAGAGGCTGGAAGTCTGAGATGAGGGTACCAGCATGGTCAGGTTCAGGTGAGGGCCCCCTTTTGGGTTGCAGACTCCCAATTCCTTGTATCCTTATGTGGCAGAAAGAGGGCAAGAGAGCTCTCTGGGATCTCTTTTATAGGGGCATTAATCCCATTTATAAAGGGATTTATCCTCATGGCCTAATTGCTCCCAAAGGCTCCACCACCTAATACTGCCACATCGAGGGTTAGAATTTCAACATGTGAATTCCGGGGGAACACAAACATTCAGTCCATTGTACACACTAAGCCACAACTTTGTCACCTGTATGAAGCAAGGAGGCTATGAAGATTAAATAAAATAATGCTAGCGAAGCACTTAACAAAATGCCTAGCAAATAATAAGCACCCACGAAAGGAGAAAGGGTAGCAATTATTTTTGTTATACTATTATAATAATTACTATCACTAATACTTCTGTTATTTTTAATATTACTCTGTCCGGAACTTTGTGATCTGATTACAAAAGGTCTTATGACCACTAAAAGTATAAGCTCTTAGAGGATGACTTAAAGTATTTTTCACCATAATAAAGGTGACAGTGCTATAAATGGTTCCAATCATTTCAAGGATGTGGTAATTGTCTGGGGGGTGGGGCGCGGGTTGGGATTCCAAATTTTTTAAATGTTTCTACTTACTTAGATTTGGAAATACTCATGACATCAGTTTTATCCCCTCTTATGGTATAAACAAACAAGGCTGTTCTTAGTAACTAAAGGTGACGGGGGCAGGGGTAGGGGCAGGGGGTGATCGTATTTCCTTATTAGGGTGATAATTGCTCACAGTTTATTCAACATTATTATTAAATTAGTATTGAAAAGCTAATTTCGTGCTTCATGAAGTGGCAAATTCAATCCATATGCTAGGAAGGCAAAAGAACCAATATGACATTGACCTGGATAATTATGTCCCTCCCTAAAACAAGGCAAGGTAAACCTTTCACATGACTTTGGAATGAATGACCTTTTCCTTACCATCTTCTTACTAAGTAAGGACAGGACATCATAATGGAAGGCCCTTTGTTAGAATTTATTGGCCTGATCTTTTTCTAAGTAACAAATTGTTGCATTTTGTTTGTCCTGCTCAGGAACAGATTTGTCACTTGCTTACATGAAATGAATGAATTCCCCATATTATGTATGAATGAGGTCGAAACAGTCTCTGCATCCCCAAAGTGTCATCATACTCTTTATCCAGTCTTGGCTTTGGTTTACAAAGAGCTTCAATCTTTGAGGGAGGAGTCTGTGAAAGCAAGCCTTGCTTCATCTCAACCTCCCTCACCAAGCAATCATTTCTTCAATCTTCACTTTGTACAAGTGGGTAGCAATGTTTTTTTTAATGAGGCTGCTATGTTTCTGTCTGAAGAACTAAACTCAGACTCACTGATGTTTTCTCGAAAAAAGGAGTTTTTCTTCCTTGGGACTAATCTGATAAGGGAGTGGTTAGTTTAAGAAGTAGCCTTACAAATTTATCATGGTGTTTATTGTGGATAGAGTTGTTGAGGTTACTTGCCTCAGTGTTTTATATGAAGCCCAAGGAAAAATTTTGATTAGACCAGAGTACCTAGAAAAATGGTATCACTGGAGACTATGGCCACTGTTTTGCGAGGTTATTATGGTTTCTGGGATCGTTATACTGGATATGTTTTCCTTCTTGCTTTGACCACTGGAATGCTCAGTACTGGATTTATGACTCAACCCTATTAAATCCCTGAATTTCTGTGAACTCATGTACCCCCAGTGTCCTCTTATTATCCTAACCTTATCTTGCTTTTACCATCATCAATTTGTCTATTTTTGTTAATTGTAAAAGTAATGTTACAAGTTCAAGATTAAATACCATAGTATCAAGTTAAGTCCCAAGGATCGCTATCTAGGGAAGTTCATTGTTGACAATTCAGCATTGTATATCCTTTTAGACATTTCCCTAAACATAGTCAAATACCTAACATATGTACATATATACATACCTACATGTGTATGCATAAACAGGTGCATGTGTGTGCACATGCTTTTCTTTACTTAGCAATATATGGACATTCTTCCATGGCAGTACATAAAGTTCTACTACATTTTTTTTTTAATTGCTTAGTATTCCATGGTATGGCAGGTCTTTATTTTGTCTAGCCATTCTGTTGTCAAAATTGAAATCAACTTTTCTCTCTTCAAATAATCATACACTGAGTATCTTGCAGTATACATTCCTAGAAGTAGTCTATATAGAAGCATCTATATTTTAAAATTTCTAAGGGGTACTCCTAAATATCTATATTTTAAAATTTCTAAGGGGTACTCCTAAATTACCTTACATGAGACTGAACCAATGTAAACACTAACCAATAAGCTATAAGAATGCTTGTCACTTGAGGTCAGGAGTTTGAGAACAGCCTGGGCAACATGGCAAAACCCCATCCCCACTAAAAATACAAAAATTTGCTAGGTGTGGTGGTACTCACCTGTAATCCCAGCTACTTGGGAGACTGAGGCACAAGAATTGCCTGAACCCAGGAGGCAGAGGTTGCAGTGAGCTGAGATCATGCCACTGCACACCAGCCTGGGCAACAGAGCGAGAATTTGTCTCAAAAAAAAAAAAAAAAAGGAATGTTTCTTTCTATACACCCTACTAAAATTTTAAAAATGTTTTCCAATCTTTTTGACAAAAAGTGCATCTTGTTTTAATTTCCATTTCTCTCATCACCAACGTGAACATTTGTTGCTATGTTTGTTAAACATTTCTATTTCTTCCTGGATCAGTTTCTAGTTTACATCATTTACCCATTTCTCTACTGACCTGTTAATTTTTTCTCCTTAATTTGTAGATTCTCTTTGTATGTTATTGGTGCTAAGCATTTATTAAATAGACTGTAACAGTTTTTTCTCTTTCATATTTTATTCAGTTTGTGACTATTGCTACAAAAAATGTTTAATTTTTTGCTTTCCAAACTGCTGTTCTTTATGACATTTATGTCTCAACTTTATATCCTATTCTTAATTCTTCTCATCTCTAAGGAGTCTGGATGGTCACTTTTGACATTCTCTTTACCTAAAATGTTATGTACGTGAGTGCTTAAAAATGTCCAAGAATTTTGATTTTCCTATTTTTTTTTTTACTTTTCTATTATAACTTTGTTTTTATATCCAACTTTATTGCAGAGAATGTGACTTGTAGGATATGAATCTTTGCATATTTACTGAGATTATCTTTGTGGTCAACTGTAGGATCAATTTTTGTAAGTATTTTATAGGCATATAAAAGGAATGTACAATCTCAGTATGTCTGGAACAAAATTCAATGTTTCCTATTCCTTAATTCTTTTCTTTCTTCCTTCCTTCTTCCCTCCCTTCATTTCCCCTTTTTCTCTCTCATTCTTTCTGGATTGTTAATTATGTTATTGAAATTCTCCATATCCTTAATTTGGTATCTACAAAACTTTTCACTCTCCCCATATATATTTTATTAAAATTATTCTTTTATTCTTTTTTCTTTTATGTATTCTCAGTATTATTCATGACTATTATAACATTGTAAGAACATATACTTTTATCAATGTGAATTATGCTCTGTTTTGTGTATAATGTTTTCTGTCTTGAGTTCTACTCTGATTATAACTCTTAGGTCGTTGTACTGTCACTGGCTTAATAAATTTTTTTCCTTTTTTTTTAATTTTCAACTTCCTTGTGTGGTTTTGTCATAGGTATTCCTCCTTAAGCAAATATAGTGGTGGTGTTTTGTGTGTTCGTTTGTTTGTTGTTTTTCTCACCCTAGACTGAGAGTTCCTTAAATTAAAAAATTCAGACTAGTGCCCCAGCCCTGCCACACCACTGCCACTGCCAGTGCAAGCACATGCAGGAACACTGACACCCCACTCCCACTGGTACCTCTCTTTAGCCAGCACGTGTGCCCCATGATGCTGCTGTAGTTGCTAGCATGTGTGAGTGAGCACAGGTCCCATGGCCAGTGCCCCAACAAAACACTTTGGCTGGCACCCCCCTGCCATTGAGTATTGTGGCTAGGGAACACCTCAACCCCTCTTGTACAGCAGATTTCTAACCTCAAGGGACTAGAGAACAGAGCTGGGGGCTGGGTACCAGGCCCCCAGAGTTAGAGCATACAGCCCAGGAGTACTGAGCTGAGCCTTTGCCCCCTAAATATTCCAGAAATGAAGCCAGTTGACTGAATCCACTTTATAGCACAATCAAACACCCACAGGCCTCAAAGCGGGGGAAAAAAAGCAATAAAACCCATCCAAAGGGCAGTAACATCAAATATAAAAAGGAACATCATCCCATACACATAAGAAAAAAACAGCATAAGAACTCTGGCAACTCAAAAAGCCAAGATGTCTTCTTATCTCCAAACAACTGCACTGGTTCTCTAGCAACAGTTTTTAACCAGGCTGAAATGGCTGAAATGACAGACATAAAATTCAGAATATGGATAGGAATAAAGATCATTGAGATACAGGAGAAAGTTGAGACCCAATCCAAGGAATCTAAGGAATATAATAAAATGATACAGGAGCTGAAAGACAAAATGGACATTTTAGGAAATAATCAAATTGATCTGATAGAGCTGAAAAACGACTTCAAGAATTTTATAATACAATTGCAAGTATTAACAGCAGAATTGACCAAGCTGAGGAAAGAATTGCAGAGCTTGAACACCGCTTTTCCAGAATAACTTAGACAAAAATAAAGAAAAAAACAGAACCACCAAGAAATATAGGATTATGTAAAGAAATAAAATCTACTACTCACTGGGATCCCTGAAAGAGAGAGAAAGCAAGGAATTTGGAAAATATACTTGAAGATATGGTTCATGAAAATTTCTGCTACCTTGTTAGGCCAACATTCAAATTTGAGAAATACAGAGAACCTCTGTGAGATACTATATAAGATGACCATCCCCCGAGACAAATAGTCATCTGATTCTCCAAGGTTGAAATGAGAGAAACAAATGTTAAAGTCAGCTAGAGAGAAGGGGCAGGTCACCTACAAAGAGAACCCCATCAGGCTAACAGTGGACCTGTCAGCAAAAACCCTAGCCCTGAAGAGATTGGGGGCCTGTATTCAGCATTCTTAAAGATAAGAAATTCTAACCAAGAATTTAATGTCCTGCCAAACTAAGCTTCATAAACAAAGGAAACATTAGAATCTTTTTAGACAAGTAAATGCTAAGGGAATTTATTACTTCCAGACGTGCCTTATAAGAGGTCCTTAAGGGAGTGCTAAATATGGAAAGGAAAGACTATTATGGGCCACCACAGAAACACACAAATGTATAGACCATTGACACTATGAAACAACTATACTGTCAAGTGTGCATAACAACTAGTGACACAAAGCCAGGATCAAATCTACACATATCAAAATTGAATGTAAATAGGCTAAATGTCCCAATTAGCCGAGTGGCAAGTTGGATAAAGAAGTAAAACCCAACTATATACTATCTTCAAGAGACCCATCTCACATGCAGTGACACCCATAGGCTCAAAGTAAAGGGATGTAGAAAAATCTACCAAGTAAATGGAAAACAAAGCAGGAGTTGCTATTAATTTCAGACAAAATAGACTTAAACCAACAACAATCAAAAAAAAGACAAACAAGGGCATTATATCATGGCTAAGGTTATTCAATTCAACAAGAAGACTTTACCTGAATATATATGCACCCAACACAGAAGCACCCAGATTCGTAAAACAAGTTCTTAGAGACCCACAAAGAGACTTAGATAACCATACAATAATAGTAGGAGACTTCAACACTCCACTGATAGCATTAGACAGATCACTGAGGCAGAAAACTAACAAATACGTTTGGGAACTGAGCTAGACACTTGACCTAATGGGCATAATAGAGACCTACAGAACACTCCGCCCAAACACAACAGCATAGACATTCTTCTTATCTACACATGGCACTCTAAAATCAACCACACAGTTGACCATAAAAAATTCTCATCAAATTAAAAAAATATATATTACCAACCACACTCTCATACCCCAGTGCAGTCAAGTAAGAATTAATGCTAAGAAGATTACATAAAACCATACAATTTCATGGAAATTAAACAACCTGCCCCTGAATGAATGACTTTTGTTAAACAACAAAATCAAGGTAAAAAAAAATCCTTTGAAAATTTTCTTTGAACTAATGAGAGCAAAGATACACCATACCAAAATCTCTGGAACACAGCTAAAGCAGTTCCAACTTAAGAAAAAAGTTCATAGTGCCAAATGCCCACATCAAAACATTAGAAAGGTCTCAAATTAACAACCTAACGTCTTAACTAGAGGAAGAAGAAAAACAAGAGCCAGCCAACCCCAAAGCTAAAGACAAGGAATAACCAAAATCAGAGCTAAACTAAATGAAATTAAGATGAGAAAACCATACAAAAGATAAATCCAGGAGGTTTTTTTAAAAGAACAAATAAGATTGACTGCTAGCTAGACTAATAAAGAAAAAAAAAGAAAGAAGATCTAAATAAACACAACCAGAAATGGCAAAAGGGATGTTACTACCACTGACCCCACAGAAATATTAAAAAAAAAAAAACCTCAGAGACTGCTATGAATACCTCTATGCACACATACTAGAAAACCTAGAAGAAACTGATATGTTTCTGGAAATGTACAACCTCCTAAGATTGAACCAGAAAGAAACTGAATACCTAAACAGACCAAGAATGACTTCTGAAATTGAATCAATAATAAAAAGCCTACCAACCAGACAAAGCCCAGGACCAGATGAATTCACAGCCAAATTCTACCAGATGTGTTAAAGAGCTGGCACCATTCCTATTGAAACTTTTCCAAAAAGTTGAGGAGAAGGGACTCGTCTCTAACTCATTCTACAAGGCAAGCATCATTCTGACCAAAAAAACAGGCAGAGACACAACAAAAAAGGAAAACCTCAGGTCACTCTCCTTGAAGAAAATAGATGCAAAAATCCTCAACAAAATACTGGCAAACCAAACCCAGCAACACATCAAAAAAACTAATTCATCATGATAAAGTAGGATTTACGCCTGGGATGCAAGTTTGGTTCAACATAGGCAAATTAATAAATGTTATTTATCACACAAGCAGAACTAAAAAACTACATGATCATCTCAATAGATTCAGAAAAGGCTTTCAACAAAATTCAACATTATTAAAAAAAAAAAACCCAACAAACTAGGCATTGAGAAAACATATCTTTAAACAATAGGAGCCATCTATGACAAACCCACAGCCAACATCATACTGAAAATGCAAAAGCTGGAAGAATTACCCTTGAGAAGCAGAACAAGACAAGGATGTCCAGTCTCACCACTCCTATTCACCATAGTACTGGAAGTCCCAGCTAGAGCAATCAGGCATGAGAAAGAAATAAAAGACACCCAAATAGGAAGAGTGTAAGTCAAATTATCTCTGTTTGCAGACAATATGATTCTATACCTAGAAAACCCCATAGACTTTGCCCAAAAGTTCCTAGGTCTGATAAACAACTTCAGCAAAGTTTCATGATACAAGATCAATGTACAAAAATCAATAGCATTTCTATACATCAAAAACATCCAAGCTGAGAGTCAA
The DNA here is from genome assembly GCF_003255815.1 of Theropithecus gelada. Taxonomy (NCBI): domain Eukaryota; kingdom Metazoa; phylum Chordata; class Mammalia; order Primates; family Cercopithecidae; genus Theropithecus; species Theropithecus gelada. The sequence goes on from NC_037684.1 coordinate 21,816,506, forward strand.
ATCTAGAACATGATCTCATTCACAATAGCTGCAAGAAAGAACAAAATACCTAGGAATACAGCTAACCAGGGAGGTAAAAGATCTATACAATGAGAATTACAAAACACTTCTCAAGGAAATCAGAGATGACAAAAACAAATGGAAACACATTATATGCTCATGTATAGATGAATCCATCTTGTTAAAATGGCCATACTGCCCAGAGCAATTTATAGATTCAATGCTACTTCTATCAAATTACCAACGACATTCTTCCCAGAATTAGAAAAACTATTTTAAAATTAATATGTAACCAATAAAGAGCCTGAATATCCAAAGAAATCATAACCAAAAAGAACAAAGCTGGAGGCATTACATTACCTGACTTCAAATTATACTACAAGGCTACAGTAAACAAAACAGCATGGTGCTAGTTCAAAAACAGGCACACAGAACAATGGAACAGAATAGACAGCTCAAAATAAAGCTGCATACCTACAACCATCTGATCTCCTACAAAGATGAGAAAAACAATGGAGAAAAGGACTCCCTATTCAATGAATGGTATTGGGATAACTGGCTAGCCATATGCAGAAGATTGAAACTGGGCCCCTCGCTTATACCATATACAAAAATCAAATCAACTCAAGATGGATTAAAGTATTAAATGTAAAACCTAAAACCACAAAATTCCTAGAAGATAACCTAGGAAATACGATTCTGACATAGGCTGTGGCAAAAATTTCATGATGAAAACACTAAAAGTAATGGCAACAGCAACAAAATTGACAAGTCAGACATAATTAAACTAAAGGGCTTCTAAAGAGCGAAAGAAACTATCAACAGGGTAAACAGAGAACCTACAGAATAGGAGAAAATATTTGCAAACTATGCATCTGACAAAGGTCTAATTCCCAGCATCTACAAGCAACTTAAACAAATTTACAAAAAAAATATTAACTGGGCAAAGGACATGGACAGACACTTTTCAAATGAAGACATACACATGGCCAACAAGCATATGAAAAAATGCTCAACATCACTAATCATTAGAGAAATGCAAATCAAAACCACAACGAGATACCATATATCAGTCAGAATGGCTACTATTAAAAAGTCAAAAAGTAACATGCTGGGGAGGTTACAGAGAAAAGGGAATGCTTATACATTGCTGGTGGGAGTGTAAATTAGTTTAGCCACTGTGGAAATAGTTTGACAGTTTCTCAAAGAACTTAAAACGGAACTACCATTTGACCCAGCAATACCATTATTGGGTAGATACTCAAAGATATATAAACCGTGCTACCATAAAGACACATGCATGCATATTTTCATTACAGCACTGTTCACAATAGCAAAGACATGGAATCAACCTAAATGTCCATCAACATTAGACTGGAGAAAGAAAATGTGGTACTTATACACCTTAGTTCGCAACCATAAAAGGAATGAGATCATGTCCTTTGTGGTAACATGGATAGAGCTGGAACTCATTATCCTCAGTAAACTAATGCAGGCATAGAAAATGAAATACCACATGTTTTCACTGATGAGTGACAGCTAAACATTGAGTACATGTGGACACAAAGAAGGGAACAACAGACACTGGGGCCTCCTTGAGGGTAGAGGTTAGAGGGAGGCAGGAAGGTGAGGACTGGAAAACTACCTACCAGGTACTGTGTTTATTACCTAGGTGATTACACAATTTGTACAGCAAACCCCCATGACATTTACCTATATACCAAACCTGCACATGTACCCCTGAACCCAATATAAAAGTTTAGAATAAGTTAATAAAAATATGTGCATATTATTGTATGCAAATAATACCTTGATGAAGCTGATTTAAAAAAAAAAAAGAGCATGGAACATTGCATATTTCTAGAATAGTTTAGAAAAATTCAACTGATAGTCATTCACTATATTGTCTCATATATTCTTATGTTTTTTATTCTTTATTTTCTTGTTTTTTATTTACAGTTTACCTCATAGTAGCTTAAAATTTTCACCTTACATTTTTGTTCTGCTAGTGAACATCCTTAAACTTGTAACAATGAGAAATTGTTTTCATGTCCAAATAAAAATACAGCAGTGTCTACAACAACTTCACTTAAACCAAATACAGATTGTATCATTGATATTTTAGAACTTCCCTTTATTTCTTCCTTACTACCTCTTTGATATTATTAAAAATTATCTTGAATTTTGGTTCCAGATTGTTAATTTTTTACTTTGTGCCTCTTCTGTTTTATGACTAACTACTTAACAATTCCATTAAATTTCACTGCCATATTTTCAACCATTACTTAGTATTAGCTATAAGTTTTACTGATATCCTTGCACATTTTATTGGTATGTTATGTATTTCTGTTTTTCAACTTTATCTTGCTGAAGTACAACCTGAAGTTTTTTGTTGTTGCTTTGTTTTCAGAAAAGGTTATGTGGGTGGTAAACTTTCTATGTTCTTAAATGTCTAAAAATGCCATTCCTCTCTACCCCATACTTTAATGATAGGACTTGAGCTTGAAAACGTACTTCTTTAGCTTTTTACAGGCACTGGTCCATTGTTTTCCTGTTTTCTGTATTGTAAATGAGAAGTTTGATGCTAGCAATTAATGTAGTGGTCTTCAGAAACCCATGTTTCTGAACTTGACTTTTAATTCCATTTCTACCACTTACTAACTGTAGAACTGCATAACCTCAGGGATCCTCTTTTTCCATATCCATATACAAATAGATAAGAGTGTGGTATAGGGTGCTAGTGTGGTGAAGATTAAAGTAAAATACTTAGCTCAAATAAATAATGGGCTCAGTGATGAGAATAATAATTCATTTATACCAACCTTACATTTTTTTATGGGAGCTTGTAAGATTTTTCTTTATCCTTAGGGATTCCAATTTTTTACAATTTTGCCATAAGGGACTCAGTTGGCCTTTTCTTCTCTGAAAACTCAAGTCCCTTTCCAGCTTCGAGTCAGTCTTTCTATTATTTATTTGATTGCATCATACCCTCCATCTATATCTCTTTCTTTCCTTGTGATTTCTCACTACAGAGTTATTGGGTCTATTGAGTCTGTTCTCCATGTGTATTAGTTTCCTATTGCTGCTGTAACAAAGTACCACAAACCTGGTGACTAAAAACAACACAAATTCATTATTTTAATTTTTTAAAGGTCAGAATCTGAAATGGATTTCATTGGGCTAAAATCAAGATATCAACAGGGTGGCATTCCTTTGGAGGAATAAAATTTCTTATTTACATTTATGAATCAGGATCTAAGAAAATAGAATTGGTTCCTGAAATGTAATCCTCCTTACATGAAAAAATTATTGTGTCTCCAACAATGGGTGTAAATTCTTAAGACAGAAGCCCTGGCTCCTTTCAGGGGTTGGGGCACTGGGAAGTCTTTTCTTTAGTAGGTATGAGAATTTATCCTTTAGTAGCCCATTATGGTAATCAAAGTTCCTTGGGAGTTCAGTGCTGCAATTTTTTTCGATGCTAGTGCCCACTCTGGGACCCTCTCACAGATGATTCACCAGTTTATTCAGGGAGCTATTCTTTTAGCTTTGCTTGGGGGACAAACGCGGTGTCCGCCTTTTGAATGGGCCAGCTCTTTCAGGTCTCTTTATTCAGTCACCCCTCACCTTTCTCTGCCCCCTGATCTTGGAATCCCCCAGAATTTTGCTGAGAAAATCCCTTCTTTCTTCTATTTTGTGTTATGAAGTATTTAGCTTTTTGATATTCTCAGACAATCGGTTACTATCTGCCTTACACCTTTCAGAAATTCCTCAATATTCTCATCTGCCAAATGCAACCTCCCTATACTTTTCTAATGATGTTAAAATTTTGTCCTCTTTGTGAATATCTTGTGTCATCTAATGGAACATGAGGTTGGAAACATGCATAGTCAAATATCTTGAATTCTAAATTCTTTTTTCTATTGCTTATTCTATTGCCATATATGTGTTTCTGTACATTATAACAAATATTTCTCAAAAATGTATACTTGAATATAAATTATATAGACAATAGATAAGTAGATAAAAATTTTGATCTATTGACCTCACAAACACAGGATCTCTGATTTTGTCTGAATAACCGTGTTATTTACTGGGTCGATTGCTTGTTGGCAAGCATATCTATGCCTGGGCTATGTTACTCACTGGAGTTACTTTTTTAAAATAAGCCTTTTAATTCTTCATGGTGTCTATTGTTTGTATGATTCAATTTTGTACTTTAGTTTCATTCTAAACATTTAGCATACATTATAGATTATCAATTTATCTCATTCAGTAGTTGGTTAGAGAAGTCTGAAGATCAGAGAATTCATTTCCATGGACCTTAGCTTTTCCTATTTCTAAATTCTTTACCAGAAACCGGACTCTCTTTGGTAGTTTGACTACTTTCTATCCCTACAAACACTGAACACTGTATTTAAGTCAAAGACACAAAATCCCTCTTCTACAGCCCAAATGCTGATTTTACAGTCATCACTCAAAATACCCCAGTAGAAATGCTTCCCTCCCCACATCCCCTGCCATGGTTGCTGTGTTTCTGCATCTGGAGAGAGAACCCTTTACTATAACCCTGGCTTCGGGCTTAGAGCGTGGATTTTCCCAACATCTGTACAGACAATTTCCACCCATGTAGAACCAACGTGGTTTTATGTTACTCTCAATCATTCGTGGTGACTTTATTTTCATTTTTTCATGAGGATATCACATATTTGTTTATGTATTTTGATTATAGTCTTTTTATCTGTAAGTTAGTCTATAACTTGATGTTATGCAACTTACAAAAACAATAACAATACTGATGATGACAAGAATAATAATAAACATCACTTACTGAGTATAAAGTAGGTACCAAGTGCTTTTATAAACTACCAATTTTAAGTGTTTTTAACTGGAAGTAATGAAAAATAAAGCCATAGTGTCTAATACAAGTAGTTTATTTTTGTCACATAATGAGAAGTTTGAGGATTTGCAGCTGCTAGTGTTGGTCCAGTTGTTCAATGTTATTCATAATGAAGCCTCTAGTACTCGCATGGTCTTTTCCCCATTGTGCTAAAATGACTGCATCAACTCCAGCCATCATGCCCACAAGCAGGAAGAAAGGAGTATAAAAGGGAGGAACCTGTATCAGAAAAGTAAAAGCATCATTGAGACTGTAGCTGATCCCATCTATGTCTGATTGGCCAGAATAGTAACACACCAACTGCCTTAGCTGGAACTGGCTAGGGAAAATAAATGTGGAATGGAGGTTGGGCCAACTAACCCATATTGGCAATGTATTTGCCATAACAAGATTATCTCATTTTATACATTTCTTCCATTGTTATTCCTCTAAGGATATCGAAAGCCAGAGAATTTATGTGACTCATGCAAAATCACACCATTGGCAAGAGAAATGGCTGGATTTGAACCTATCTCTACCTTTCTCTGAATTCTCTTTATTTCCTTTTATTACACTGTCTCCCAGGATTGTTTACAACACAACAGTATATATAATTAAAGCAGAATTGAAGGAATAAATGAATTAATGGCTTCCTAGCATTGTTGTTTATGCAGATGGCTCTATATAAGAGATCATTCTGTTAAAGGCCTTATTGAGTCCGCTTTGAGAGACAGGTGGAAAAAGGCCGGGAACAACTAGCCTGGATTCAAATCCCAGTTCCACCACTGACTCATATAGGACCATGAATCCAGCACTCATGTCTCTGCATCCTGAGTTCTCATCTTTCTCTTTGTAACTGTTCTCTTCAAGTCCAGTTATGTATTATAACCAAATTAATCATGAAGCAGTGTTTTATTCCCTTGCTCAAAAACCGTAATAGTTCTATGGTGAATGCCATGAACTAGCTACTCAAAAGGGACTCATAGTTACCTTTTCCCTGAGCTTTCTTTGCCAAAGACTTAGGAAATAGAAAATACTCAATTTCTCAGCCTCCCACGTGGGTATGGATGGCATGATACATTCCTAGCCAGTGAGATGTAGGTGACAGTCTTGGGAGGGGATTGGCCAGTATGTCCCTTTACTCTTAAACCTTCTTCCTGCTTATAGTGCAGACACGGGGCTGGAAGGGGAGCAGTCATATTCCCATCATGAGAGTGAAAGCCACCTGTGCAGAATGACAGGGCGGGGCAAAAGAAAAGAGCCTGAGTCTTCCATGGCCTCCTGAGCCACCATACTAACCCTCACCTGCTTGCCTCCTAACTTCTTGTTCCATAGAATAAACCAACTGCTTTTCATGTAAACCACTGTCTGTTATATTTTTCCATCAATTGCAACTGACTGCATTCTTACCTGACAACACTTTCCAAGTAAAATGTAAGCCCTTTACACCAATCTTGAAGATGCTCTAGAGTCTGGCCTCAACCTTCTTCCCAGACTTTTCTTCCACTTCTTCCATTCACAAACTCTATTATTCAGCCAAACCAAATTGCTAACTGTTACCACCTCTGTTTCAAGGCCAGGTGAAGTCTGACCTCCGCATTCAACAGGTCTTCCTCATGTTGCCTGACTGGTGCTATTTCTCATTCCTTAGAACTTTAGTCTTCTTTAATACTTAGTACTTTCTCTCTCGAATTACATTTATTTGGCTATCTATCTCATCTCTGCCTTTGTGCATTACTAAAAGTCCTATTTTCACTACCAGCAACCCCTCCCCAATCACACACACCACTTCAATCCCCACATGGCACCTTGCCCCGGTGAATCCATAGTGTCTCCATGGTAATAAATGGGTAGTAGTAGATGTGATTGTTTTGGGCTATTTCCTCTTGTTTTAAATACCACTGATAATCATTGGAACCTCTTATTTGTCTCTACTGCCTTTTGCATCTTTTTCAATCAAAATTATTTTCTTAGATCTGGAATTCCATCTTTCCTGAGCTATTGTTGACCTACTTATAAAAACCTGTAAAGGAGGAGAAATGGCCTTGTTTGCAGTGTTTGGTTCATAAGACTCTTTCCGGGCTGTCTGCTGTGCACTGAGCAGAAACAAGTTTTTAATTCTCTCCTTGACAGGCAGGCAGACTGGTCTGTTCTCCTGGCATAACTGTCAACTAGCTCCAAATTCAGTAACCTCTGGATAAGTAGAATAAAAGCAGCTTTGCATACAGGGACCAAATTTGAATTCAGTCCTCTACAGAGCCTAGCACAGTACACTATATGTACTAGTGACCCAATAAATGTTTTTATGGGTTTGAAACTATGGTTTGAGTCCAAATTTTCAAACAGGCTTACTTTGCTTTAATATTCTGTTCACTCATTTTTTATTTATGTGTATTATTCATACCCTGACTACTTCTCAAAGAGATGTGTGGTAACTAAAAGCTACAGGTACACCATAACTATTAAATCATTCAAGCGAGGTTAAAAAGGCCAAAAGCAAACAACAAAATAGCCTAGTAGTAGGGAGACCTAGGGTAGGGTCTTAAGGTTCAGCTCCTTTGTTCCTTCCAACAAAATTATGGGTTTGGTATTTTTTACAAATGAGGAAGCCAAGGATCAGAAATACTGAGCAAATGGCAACAGGTCTTATACTCGTGAATTTAAGAACCCACAACTCAAATCCAATATCTGCAGATGCCATGGTCTGAAGTCTTCACTCAGTTTCATGTTGTGATCGAATAAGATTCTAAATACCCAACCTACTCTATCCCCATGAATGAACCAAAACACAGACAAGAGAGAGATTATTAAGTAAAAATGCATTACAACAACCAGAAGTTAACTGGAGTGTTCTCTTCTGTGAAGTTCCCTGCAAAACACTAAGCCACTGGCACATTAGTGGAATATCAGGAGAGAAGTGCCCCTAAAATTCATCCAGTGTTGCTACCCCCTTTTCTTCAAATGAAGAAAACTAAGTGAATTGAGCTGCCTAAGATAATCAATGTAAAGGGTTCATAGGTGCCAACCTACTTCCCCAGGACTGCTTGGAAACTGGGAGATACCAACTCTCTTTCTGTCTAGAGATTGAGGTCAGAAAGTCTCAAAGCATGATGTCTCCAGTGGGTGTTCAGCTAATGAAAAAGCTTTCACAAAGCTTTCTTTGGCAGAATCATATTTGGTCATATGTTTTGTTACCTTTGACAGAAACCTTGTTTTCATAGAAGCAGGTGAAACTTCCATTTGAAATTTGTAGTTAAATGGTAAGTGATCCCACTATTGATCTGGCAAAGATAGAAATGCTCCTATGGGTGGGGAAGTTCAACTATAATCTAGGCAGGCCCAGCAGCTAGTGTCTAAAGATGGCTCCCAATTACCCACACTTCCCAGTAGTCACGTCCTCGTGTACTCAAGTATTTGTGCACTGGATTCTTTTTTACTTTATTTTATTTTATTTTATTTTATTTTGAGACAGGGCCTCACTGTCATCTAGGCTGGAGCACAGTGGCGCAATCATGGTTCACTTCAGTTTCAACCTCCCAGGTTTAGGTGATCCTCCCACCTCAGCCTCCTGGGTAGCTGGGACTACAGGTGTGCACCATAACACCTAGCTAATTTTTTTGTATTTTTTGTAGAGACAGGATTTCACCACATTGCCCAGGCTAGTGTTGGGCTCCTAGCCTCAAGCAATCTGCCTTCTCCAGCCACCATACCTGCCCACCTGCTTGATTCTTGACTACCCCTGTATAATCAATAGAATGTGGTAGAGGTGACACTGCATGACTTCCACATCCAGGTCATTAAAAGCCTTGCAATCTCCTCCTGGGTCTCTTGAAATGCCCACTTGTGGGACTCTCCCTCACAGAATTCAGCCACAATGCCCAAGAAGCCAAAGTCTAGGGAGGCCATGTGTTGTTATTCTGATTGGCACTCCCAGCTGAGCTCCTGGCCAACTTCTAAGAGCAACTGTCAGCCTTCCAAGTGAGCCATCTTAGACAGCCATGCCAGAGAACCTTCAAATAATGTATCTCCAGACTACAATCATATTAAAGACCCCCAAGTGAGAGTCACCCAGCTGATCCCAGTCAATCCATGGAACCATGAGTTATAATAATAAATAACTATTTTAAGGCACTGAATTTTGAAGATGATTTGTTATGTATCAATAGGTAATGGGAACAGCAGAACACACCTAAAAGGTTATTTTTCTCTCCAGTTTCCACAAAACTCGGTGGCAAAACATTATCAATATCTACCAAGATCTAGAAGATGGTCAACCTGGAATTTATTTAAACTCCTCTCCCATCCTACCAGAGATTATGTCATTTCCAACTAAGTTATTTGTTTCATTCCTAAGCAAGAGACACAAGGGATAGAAGGATCTTGAAAGAGGAATGCAATTTTAAAATATCTATTGAGATAGGTATTATGACATTTGAAGGAAGAAGAGACAATTTAGGATGCTTTAAGAGCTTTCCAATGTTTACCTTCAAATTATTTCATGCTCAGCTATAGAAAGTAATCCTTATTCTACTATTTAGTTACGATTTAGTTTGGAGCAGTCTACAATGGCATGGTGTACCGTTTAAAGATTTTAATGTAAATGTTCAGTAAAAGATGGTATTTGCAGGTAGCTTATTTTATCTGCCAAACTCTGAACCAAGCTAATTTTCTTCTATTTATGTATCTTTTCTTTTTTCTATTTCCTTTTCCTTCCTTTGTTACTTCCTCTCTCCCTTCCTTTCCTTTCTTCTCCCTTTTTTTTTTTTTTTCAAATCAATACCACCTTCTGATTATCTCTTACTGGAGACAAAGAAAAGAAATCTAGAAGATGTCATATTTCAGGGACTTCCCAAGTTTCAACTATCATGTGAAGTGATCACACACAGTTTTGTTTCTGTTTTTGTTTTTTCTTGAGACGGAGTCTCGCTCTGTCTCCCAGACTGGAGTGCAGTGGCGCGATCTCGGCTCACTGCAGCCAGCCTCTGCCTCCTAGGTTCAAGCAATTCTTTGCCTCAGCCTTCTGAGTAGCTGGGATTACAGGTGCCTGCCACCATGCCCAGCTAATTTTTTTTCTTTTCTTTTCTTTTTTTTTTTTTTTTTTGCATTTTTAGTAGAGAAGGGGTTTCACCATCTCGGTCAGGCTGGTCTTGAACTGCTGACCTCGTGATCCACCTGCCTTAGCCTCCCAAAGTGCTGGGATTACAAGCATGAGCCACCACGCCCAGCCAACACACACTTTTATTTTATTTAATCTTCACAATAGGCCAGCCAACGGGTGATGTTGTTCCCATTGTGCAGATGCGGAAACTGAGGCTGAGATGAATAACTTACCGAGATTCACTGAACCAAAAGTAATTGACAGAGCAAGGATCCCAAATATGTTATTTGTTAGTCCAAAGACTTTGCTGTTCCCATCATATAACTCTGTACCTGAAGTCTACGTTTAGTTCTGGGTTGCTGAAAAGTATACAGAATGGCTGCCCAGAGTTTCTAGTCATCTCAGAGTCCCCGCCTGCCTTCAGGTTTGATTGCTAACAAGCTCTCAAGAACTGCTGCTCTCCTCCATTCTGTGTTTCCGCCTTGTAGGCCTGCCTGCCTCAGCCTACAGGCTGCTTTCTGGGTGTCTATTCTCTAAGGGCAGTTCTATTGGAGGAGGTGAGTATTTAAGAAGACCCTAACTTGAAGACAAATAAACCTATACAAAGACATGTGTGTGGTTTTTTTTCATGTTTTTTTCTTTCCAGCTTTTCAAGAATAGGATTGTATTAGTCAGAGTTCTCTACTGAAACAGACTTATGGGATATACATATGAGGAGGTTTATTATAGGAATTGGTTTACATGATTAGGGATGCCAGGAATTTTCATGATCTGCTATCTACAAGCTGGAGAACCTGGAAAGCCAGTGGTGTGATTTGATCCCAAGTCCAAAGGCATGAGAATGGAGCAGGGTGCACACAGGGAGCTAATGGCATAAGTCCAGGTTCTAGTTTGAAGGCCCAAGAACAAAAAGTACCAAATCCCAGGGCAGGAAAAGATGAATATCCCAGCTCAAGCAGACAGCAAATTCATTCTTCCTTTGCCTTTTTTTTCTATTTGAGCTTTCAACAGATTGGATAATTCTGGCCCATTCCGTGAGGACTATTTTCTTTATAGTTCTACTGATTCAAATGCTAATCTCTTCCAGAAACACCTACACAGACACACCCAAAAATAATGTTTTACCCGTTATCTGGGCATCTGTTAGTGCAGTCATGTTGACACATAAAATTAACCATCACAATGGCTGACCACAATAAACCATATACATGGATTTAGGGATGGGTTTCCTTAATGTAGGTATTCTCATTTAGTATTCTCATATTCTCCTGGGAGCTTATTGCCAGTGCACATTCTAGTACACTACTGCAAAGATCTGATTCCAGGGCATCTTAGATGAAACCCAGGAATTAGGTTTTTTAAAAGCAGTCAAGTTATTCTAACAGAATGACTCTAAGATTTTGTAGAACACTGTTTAAAGATAAGATCAATTGCACTTTTCAGTTACATTGTGAGAGGGAATTGTTACTCCAGGAAGTTTTTATAGTTGGAAGGTACAGTTTTTATAGCCACTCTGTCTCATCTGTATCTAAGACCACACTGCCACATTCACCCACAATGCTCAAAATACCTCTAAAAACAGCTCTAAGGGATGGTCTTTAGAAAACAATGCAAGTGGCTATGGGCGGATTCTCCCCTTGACTTACTGGATGGGCATTAGCTGTTAGACAGCTTAAGTCCATTTTTTGTCCTCCTGAATAGTCTGTTTTGTGTGCTCCTATGCTAATCTCTCTGCACTCTCTGACCATGACTAAGGCCTTTCCTCTAAGGCACTTATTTATAGTAACTTCCAAATGCCTTAGTTAGAAACCTCATCTTTCCCACCTACTTATTGGCTAACTCTGTAGTGCATACATCCTGGGGCCCAGTGGCCTAAATTATATTTGCTGTTACTTCAAATCTTAAGAAGGCAAATCTACCCTAATTCTTTCATTTGGTCAAAGGTGTTTAGCATGCAACTGTTACAGTGCAAGCACCGGATAGATGCTGGGGGTTGGACTGAAGGAAAAATGAAGAGATAAGGAAGGCATTGGCCCCTCTCTGAAAGATCTCCCAGTTGAATGGAGAAGATCTGGGTTGTCATGATTCTCCACCAATACATTCATGTGCTAAGATGATAAAATTTCTAATGAGAAAAGGGATAACTGAAAGGGACCCAGAAAAAAAGGTTGTTAACTGTTCATATGGAAGGTTTCAGAGTGAGAACTGAGCTGGTCTTAGGAGAATGGGTAAGATTTTCACAGAGAAATATGTGTCATAAAGGAAAAGAGGAGTAGATGGGGCTGAAGGGGAGAGAAAGAGCAAATAATGGGAGTTGTGAACATGTTTGTTTGAGGAAGATCCAGGAGTTCCTCTTAGTAGAAAGGGGAGTTACTGAGGGAAGTGATGAAAGCTAAGAGTGAAAACTTCAGTGAGGACAAGTTTGTCTAAGAGCATGAATGCTGTATCCAGTGTTTGAACCTTTGTCCTCTTAGTCATGAGGAGCTAGCAGGGGGATTTAGTCATTCAACAAGTCTTTATGGGTTGCATCCCACCCAGGTATAGCGTGAAAAAAATCAACAAAACTCTGTGCTTTCTTAGAGCTTGCATTCTTGTATAAAGAGAAAGACAAAAAACTTAAGTAAAAATATTTGTATGTCCTATGGTGCTAGGGGTTGAATTGTCTCCCCCAATAATATATGTTGAACCCCTAATCCCTGATACTTGTGAATGTGATTTCATTTGGAAATAGTCTGCAGATGTAGTGAAACTAAGATGAGATCATACTGGATTAGGGTGGGCATTAAATTCGGTGATTGGTATCCTCATAGAGAAAGGTCATGTGAAGATACAGGAACACAGACAAATAAGGAAGAAAGCCGTGTGATAATGGAGAAAGTGATTGGAATGATGTGTCTACAAACAAAGGAACTCCTAGGATTGCTGGTGACTACCATCAGGTAGGACAGAGGCACGGCACAGATTCTCCCTCAGAACCTCCAGAAAGAAACAGCTGTGCCAGCACCTTGATTTCAGAGTTTGTGGAGCAATACTTTTCTGTTGTGCTAAGCCTCCCGGTTTGTGCTAATTTGTTACAGCAACACTAGGGCACTAATCATTTTGTACTAAGTGCTATGAAGAAGAAAATGCTGAAAAGGTTAGGAAATACAGAGAAGGTAGGAGAAGCTGTGTGCTATTTTAAATAACATAGTCATTGGAAAGCCTCAATGAGAATAGAACATAGAGACCTGGACGAGTTAAATTTGCAAGCCATTGGATGTTTGCAGGGGAGAGTGGCCCAAGAAGGGAGAACGGCAGATGCAAAGATCCCAAGACACCTGTTCTAGAGAAAGCTTGGAGGCTGGAGAGGGAGAGTGGAGGAGTAGAGGGCAATGAGGTGAGAGGGAGCGCAAGGATTTTGCTTTCAATTTGAGCACACTGAGAAACTTACGTAGGGCTGCGAGCAAAGTGGCCATATGTTTTAGAGTTTTACAGCATCACTCTGTGTTGAAAATTACTGAAGTTTCTCAAAGACTGAGTCCAGGTGTCCAGTGAAAAGACCATTGCAACAGTCCGGGGAAAGGGTGGCTGTGTCTTGACCCAAGGAGGCAACAGAAGAGCTAGTGAGAAGCATTCGGAATCTGGATATAATTTGAAGGTAGAGTCAACAAATTTTGCTGATAGGTTAAATGTGGAATGCGAAGAAAAAAGAAGGGTCAAGGATGACTACAAGGTTTTCTTTTGAGCAATTGAAGGGATTGAAGTTATCCTTTATCATTTTGCAGAAGAATATAAGAAAAGCAGATTTGGGAGAGAATATCATGAGATGAGCCAGTTTTGAGTATGCCTAGTTTGACATATTTGTCAAACATCCAAGTGGAGACCTTAAATAGGAGGTAGAGTGTGTAAACCTAGATTCCTGGACAGGGTTAGGCTAAAAGAAAAATTTTGAGGTGTATTTGACATAGACGATATTTAAAGCCATGGCTAATGAAATCATGCTAGAAAAAAGGCTTAAGGACTGAGCCCTGGAGCACCTAACATTAAGATGGGGAGGAGTTGAGGTGGAATCAGAAAGGGAAATGAAGATGGAGCTGCCAGGGAGGGAGCCAGAAAACTAAAAGAGTGTAGTATCCTGGAAGACAAAAGAAGAAAGGGTTCTAAGGCAGAAGGAGCTGTTCATGGGTCAAGTATGGTAAAGACTGAAAATGACCACGGAGTCAACAATATGGAGGCCATTCATGAGTGGCCTTAAAGAGCAGTAGAAGTGAGTGGGAAGGGGGATCATTAGCATATATTCATGAGAAAATGGGAGGAAAGAATTTACAAATGAATATGGATAACTCTTGAGGACTTTTAATGTAAAAAGCTCAGAGAAATGGAGTAATAATAGCACAAGTGGGAAGAGTGATCAGGAGGGGATGTTTTTTTAAGTTGGGAAGAATAGCAGAGCATTGAGTATACACTGAGAAGAATGATCCAATGGAAAAGGAAAAATTAGAGGAGAGAAAGAATTATTATTGTATTATTTTAAGTTGATGTGCATGTGTTTGTGTATGTGTGTGTATGTCCAAGTTTGTTAACCCTCTCAAAATGAAATCAAACCAAAGTTTACTCCAAAGTGCTAAGGAGTAAATGTGACTGACGGTAGTTATTTAGTTTCACCCCCATTACTGCCCCCCTTCCCAAAAGGAGATGACTCACCACTAATAGTTTAGTGTAAATTCTTCTAGACCTGCACTGTGCACATAAAATCGATCCTACGAACAAAATTTTCCACCAGTACCTTACCCAAGATGTACCCAGCCAGGATTATATCTGTTGGGAGCACAACTTTTTTCAAGAGAGAAGTGTCAAACTATTACTCTATTCTGAGAAAGGAGAACAAACAGCAACTTCTGAGATTTTAAAAAGAACACCTTCCTTGACCTCTTTGTAGGCTCCCTAGAGAGGGAGGGAGGATGGCAAGGTTAGGTCTCTAAGCTGACAAATTCCAGTCTTGACTCAGGCTCTGGCTGGCAGGGACCCTTGAAATTGTTTGTGTAGGAATGAGAGAGCTGACCACAGAGAGCCACACTCGCAGCTGAACTCAACCCAAAAACCATAGGGAGCATCACTGTACGAGTACCAAGTACTTGACATCCCAAATCAGGAGCCATCATCACAGTCAAGTGTTACCATCATAGACTTGACTATGCCAGGTCGATGTAGTCAGGTGACACCTGGAGAAAGCCAGCCCCATTTAGTTCCATCTTTTGAGTCTGGAAGATGGATTGCCATCCTCCCCCAATACCCATACACACACACACAATTTACAATTGGCATTCATGAGGTGCTGAGGTTTTGGGGCGATTCTGGGGATAGGCAATCTCAAGTGGGAGATCCTGGATTTTCTTGTACTAAGGCTTATGGGAATTCAAATGATCAGCTGGGAAAAATGAAAAAGAATATGATGATATAACACGATAATATGAAACAGTTTTTCATCAGTTACTTATATTTTGTATATATAAATAGATAGCTATCATATAAAATATTTTTATAAACACATATATACGTAGTGAATACTGTACATGTTATATCATTTTGCAAGTTTTCTTTCTTTTTAGCCAACAATGTAACATATGCATCTATTTTAAAGTCAGGCTGTGTAACTCTGTTCTTTTTTTTTTCTTGGTTTTTTTTTTTTTTTTTTTTTTTTTTTTTTTTTTGCCACTGCAAAGTTTTCCACAGTATTCAATCATGTCTATTGATGAACCATTAGCATTCTTTCACTTTTTTACTATTACAAATAGTATTGCATCTAACATTTTGCACATGTGTCTTTATGCATGTGAGCCAGCATGCCAATAGGATATGTATCTAGAAGTGAAATTGCCAAACCAAAAACTCACAAACTTGTAGTTTGGATGAGTTCTGCGCACTTGTCTTCTCCAAAGCTGTCTTCCTCATATTAACAGTGAAAGATGCTCCGTTCCTACCCACCTCCCACACAGCTTTGCCAAACCTGGATATTACCAGTCTTTGTAATTTTTGACAATTTAATATGGAAAAATGCCATCTCATTATTGATTGAATTTGCATCTCCTTGTTAGTGAGGTTCATCACCTTTTCATATGTTTGCCCTTTGTATGTAAATTGCCTATTCATATCCCTGTTCTTTTTTTCTATCAGATAGGCTGTGTTTTTCATATTGATCTTTGGTTTTTATACATTATGAATATTAACCATTCTTATGTTTTAGGTGTTGCAAATTTTTTTCTTTTTTATCATTTGTCTTTTTGAATGTGTTTATAGTGACTTTTGCTGGTGTACAAAAGCTTCCATTTTTAAAATATACATCAATCCTTGTGAATTCTGGGTTTCATCCTTTTCTTGGTAAAGCCTCCTTTAGTGTAAGATTATAAAAATATTATGCTATTAATAATTATGGTTTTTTATATTTGTGTCTATAATCCATCTCAAAATTTTTAGTTCATTGTATGATAAAAAGATAAAGCTTTTTCTAATTACCCAACATATTAAATAAATTGTCTAATCACCACTAATTTGAAATACAACTAAATTTCTACATGTATATATAGAAATATGTTCTGTGCTCCCTCTTTCAGTTTTTTTCTTCATCTATCCATGCACTATGAACATTATCTGTTTTTCATGCTTCTGCATAGGTCTTTCATTACTTATTTTTTATTACTGAAACTTACTGGATATGCCAATAAACAAGGTTTCCTATAGGAGATTGGCAGGGAGTCAACAGTTAAGTTGCACCAGATGCACCACAGTAAGGAAGGCTTGCATTCTAAAATATGGTGTATGTATTAAAAATGTGAGGTATGGTTAGCCCAACAGATCAGGAAGTAATTGCCACTGAAAAGACATTTTGTGGCAGGCCACAATGTCTCACACCTATACTTCCACCACTTTGGAAGGCTGAGGCAGGAGGATCACTTGAGCCCAGGAGTTCAAGACAAGCCTGGGCAAGGTGGCGAGACGCCATCTCTACAAAAATTACAAAAATCAGCTGGGTGCATTGGCACATCCCATCCCAGATGCTTGTTAGGCTGAGGAGAAAGGGTCACTTGAGCCCTGGAAATGGAGGTTGCAGTGAGGCAAGATCATGCCACTGCACTCCACCCGGGTGACAGAGCAAGACCCTGCCTCAAAAAAAAAAAAAAGAAAAAAAAAATTTTGTTGCTGACAGTTTCCAAGAGGAAGGGTCATGCCAGTCTACTCAGTACCACGCAGGGACATACCAGGGTTGGTCAGGAGGAATAAAGGGAGGAGGGAACTATGGGGAAGAGCCTTTCTTATGGTTTCTGCTGGAAGAGGCTAATTTGGTAATTTCAGCAGGTTCTGGGGTGATTAGAGCAGGTGGTTAGTGGCCTGGAGTATGAGAGCCCTATAAAGGAGATAGTTGAGGCGTGGATTCTGGATTGGCCAGTTTGCATATGAAAGGCATGCTTAGAGGCAAATTGTCCATTATGTCTAGGAATTGGCTAACACCGGGAGGGGCACTTCCTCCTGAGTCACCAAGGCCCCAGATATCAAAGCATACAGAAAATAGAAGACATGATTAATACACCTTCACTCAAGGAGTGCCATTGGTCAGTGAAATTTACTCATGGACACATGTCACTTCCTTTTCTTTTTAAAAGAATTCTCCTCTCTAATATGGATAAGAATAATTTAATAGGGGACTTGTTTGCATTTCATTCCTGCTCCTCATGCTCACAGTTTCTCCAGGATTCTGTTGGGAGCAATAACTTCTCTGCAGTGAGCTTTTCATTGGTCAACTTTGGGACGCTCTGTTCTCTGGTCTTCACTTCCAGCCAAGCCTATCTTACTTGTTCTTTATCATTCAGAAGTTTCTCAAAGTTTCTATTTATTCTTGTTTTCTAGAGTTTTCATTGATTTAGTTCTTTATTTTAGACCTTTTTGTTCATCTTAATACTATTGAGAAGTTTGGAGTTGTTAGATAAGTGTGCTCAGCTCCACCATCTTGAGTGGGGATCCCATGGTAGACTTAATGAAGTAGAATAGAGAGAGGGTAGAATCACTGGGTTAGATAGATAATCTTGGGAGTAGTAAGGAAGATGAGTAGAAGAAGAAAATAATTAAAATAGGACATTTTAAAGGCTTATGCAGCTATTTGTAGTATTTGTCTCCTCAGTAATTCCAATTCTGGTGATTTATCTTAAAGAAATAGAACTACACATAAAAAAATTCACTGTAACACCATGTTCAGTGGAAAATAATTAGAAGCCACATGAAATATCTGAGAGTAGATAAATGGCTACATAAGTGTGATAACCAACTGATAAGATACTAGTCAGTGGTTTAAGTTCCATTTTGAATAAACTGAATCATGGGGAAATTCTCATGTTATAATGGAAAATAAAAAGGAAAGTTACAAAGCTATATAGTATATGTTTTTATTTAAAAATGAAACCAATAATCTAAAATACCAAAAGTGGTTATTTTGAGATTTGGGAATTATAAAATTTTATTGTTATATTCATTATCTCTCTCTCTCTCTCTCTCTCTCTCTCTCTCTCTCTCTTTATATATATATATACACACACACACACATATATATACACACACACATATATATAAAAATGTGAAAAAGTTGAACTGATGAGTTCCTTGGAAGAGCACCCTGTTTGTCAGTGAATGAATAGTTATAAGTTTGAAAAACATTTCTTTGGCTCATATTATGTATTAAAATCCTGGAAAATGTAGAAAATTCCTCAACACATGCAATCATCTAATTGAGTAATTAAAATGAATACCTGGATCACAGAAGATAATGGATCAAAGATTCTTACAGGTGGAAGTCCAACTCACACATTTTGCAGGTATGAACCCTGGTGCCTACAGAGCTGAGTTCTGATCTGCCAGTTAGATCAGAGCCAGGGATACATTTCAGTCTTGAACAATAATGTGAAAAATATCCTATGACAGATTGTGATTCTGCCAGGTAGGTAGTATAAACTGTTCACATCCCTAAATAGCTGGGGTAATTGCAGGAGTTTTCCTGAGTCTTGTCAAGTTTTGTAGGGTCATACTTCTTACCCCTTCTACAACTAATGCAGGGGCTTCTGAACTTGTCTACTCATCAGAATTATATGGAGAACTTTTAAAAATATGTTAAGTCTTAGGCCTCAGTGCGGTTAAATCTTAGAAACAGAATTCCCAACTTTCAGGAAGTAATTCAGATGCACTATCAGCTTTGAGAATCATTGTGTTTTTCTTTTTTCTTTTTTTTTTTTTTTTTTGAGACGGAGTCGTGCTCTGTCACCCAGGTTGGACTGCAGTGGTATAATCTTAGCTCACTGCAACCTCTCCTTTCTGGTTCAAGCAATTCTCCTGCCTCAGTCTCCCAAGTAGCTGGGACTACAGGTGCATGCCACCAAGCACGGCTAATTTTTTGTATTTTTAGTAGAATTGGGGTTTCACCATGTTAGCCAGGATGGTCTCAATGCCCTGACCTTGTGATCTGCCCGCCTCAGCCTCCCAGAGTGCTGGGATTACAGGTGTGAGTCACTGCGCCTGTCCGAGAATCATTGTGTTTTTATACCTCTTTACCTCTCTTTACATTCTTAGGAAATGGACAAGCAGACAAAAAATGTGGAAAAGTTGCTGGTTAATGAAAGACCTTCTATACACTGACCTATAGAAGACAGGTTTTAAAATGTCTTAGTAATACTGATTGTCATTTAGAAGAGGATGTTTGCACCAACACAGTGATGCTACCTCCTTGAACCTTAGATGGTGTACCAGCACACCTGATGGTCAGGTGGTCAATTAAATGGGTACTTACTTTACTTCGTATCTTTGAATTTGATTTATTGCCAAGGTACATTGACGAAGCTAAAGTAGTTCTGCTAATCCTTTACAGAGAGTAAAAGTTGTGAGTTTATCAAAGGGAGAATCATCATGATGCAGGATGATCAGAGAAGGGTAAATAGTTATAATAGTAACAATCATTCACTCCGAACTTCTTTTGAACCAAGAACTGTGTTAAATGCATTACCCACATTTGTCACATAAATGCTCACAATAAGTCTATCACACAGGAATTTGATTTAGTCAAAATAAGCTAGCAAGCAATCTGAAAATACCAGTGGATTTAAACAAAGGTTTATTTCTCATGCGTACCTCATGTCCATTTAAGGTTTGGCAGGGGACTCTCTTCCATGTCATTTCTACTCAGCAACATTGGCTGATGACATCTCCACCATCTGGACTGTAGGTGGTTGCTAAAGCTTGGGGGAGGGAAAATGGAGCAGTGTGCAACAGCTCCTACACATGTCCACCGTGAAGTGACCCACCCCACTTTCACTCTGGCCAAGCCAATTCACATAGTCACATGCAACCTAAAAGGAGCAAGAAATGAAACTTTCTCAAGTGAGGAGAATTGCAGAACTAGAAATATTAGTGAGCTGCATGCACTAATATCTGCCATAGTGTCATTATCCCTGATTTTAAAATCAAGAAACTACCTAATTATAGAATGGCAAAAAAATTTAAGACACCTCCTGATATCAAGTACTGACAAAGATACAGAACAACTGGAGCTCTCAGGTGTAGCTGGGGGGGATACAAAATGGTACAGATGCCCTGAAAAATAGCTTGGCAGCTTCATTTAAAGTGAAACATATACTTACCATATGGACCAGGATCTTGTTTATGAGTTTTTACCTTAGAGCACTGAGTCCTCACTGAAGTCAATTTTGCCCCCCAACATTTGGTAATGTGAGGAGACATTTTGGTTTTCACAACTGGCTCAGAGGTTCTTATGGGTACCTAATGGGTAGATCCAAGGATGCTGCCAAACATCCTGCAATGCACAGGACATTCCCCACAACAAAGGGTTATTCCACTTTAAATTCAAGGTGGAGACATTTTGCACTGAAGAAATAAAAACTGCCAGGTACCCTGACTCATGCCTGTAATCCCAGCACTCTGAGAGGCCAAGGCAGGAGGATCACTTGAGCTTAAGAATTTGAGACCAGCCTGGGCAACACAGAGAGACCTCATCTCTACAAAAAAAAAAAAAAAAAAAATGAAAAAAAGTAGCTGGGTGTGGTGGCATGCACCTGTAGTCCCAGCTACTCAAGAGGCTGAGGTGGTAGGATTGCTTGAGCCTGAGAGGTCTAGGCTGCAGTGAGCTGAGATCATGCCACTGTACTCCAGCCTGGGCGACAGGGTGAGACCTTGTTCCAAAAAAAAAAAAAAAAAAAACAACAGAGAGAGAGAAGAAATAAAATTTTATCTTCACATAAAACCTATACATGAATGTTTATAGCTGCATTATCCATATCACTGAAAGCTGGAAACAACTCTCATGTCTTTCCATAGTTAAATAGATAAACCATGGTCCCCCATACAATAGAATACTACTCAGCAATAAAAAGAAATGAACTATTGATAAATGCAATATGAATCTCAAAGACATTGTGCTAAGTCAAGGAAACTGACTCCAAAAAGTTTCATGTTATTCCATTTATAGAACATTCTGGAAAAAAGAAATAGGAATAGATAACAATCAGTGGTTTCTGGGAGTAAGAAGTGTCAGAGAGTGGTGAAGGGGAGTTGAGTTAAAATGAACTGCTTGAGGGAAATGTTGGGGATGTTGGAATTGTTCTGTATTCTGATTTTGGCAGTGGCTACACGAATCCACGTGTACTAAAACTCGTTGAACTATATACCCCACCCCCCCAAAAAAAAAATAAATTTTAGTAATATAAATAAATTTTTAAGTTGAAAAAATTAAAAATAAGTAAAAACACAAAAGAACAGGGCTGAGAGACTTGTCTGTGTCCCAGAGATTGGGGTGCAGAATAAAGAATAGAACCCAGATTAGAATGACTGCAGAGACAGCCTTCTTCCCCATTGCATAAAGTTGCCTCCACACAAAGAAGGACTGTGAGCTGTAAACAGAGCTTAAATGACTTTTAATTTCAAAAGTATTTGTTGTTCCATTGTGTTGACTCTTGAAAGTGTTAAGTGTATTATGGTGACTTGGTAACCTTGTAATAATACCATGGTTCTCCATCAGTCTAAGAACACAGATCTAGATCCAGGTCAAAACTACATTTCTAGGCTGGGCACAGTGGCTCATACCCTTAATCCTAGCACTTTGGAAGGCCAGGATGGGAGGATTGCTGGAGCCCAGGAGTTCAAGACTAACTTGGGCAATATAAGGAGTAGAAGCTCTCCTGGTTCCTGGCAAATATAGGGAGACCCTATCTCTAAAAACCATTTAGAAGTTAGCTGGAAGTGGTGGCTTACAACTGTAGTCCCAGCTACTTGGGAGGCTGAGGTGGGAGTATGGCTTGAGCCCAGGAGGTCAAGCCTGCAGTGAACCATGATCACACCACTCCAACCTGGGCAACAAAGAAAGACCCTAAGAAAAAAAGAAAAGAAAAGAAAAACAGAAGAAAACAACTACCTTCCTTACTCACTACCCCTCACCCTACGCTATACAGGATGCCCAAGGGTAAGCATGGAGACATATCAACTGGAGGAAAGACCCAGTTTAAGTTGCAATAGCCTTGGGTAAAACCGACACTCTATAGGAGCAATAGAAGCAGATGCTGAATTTGGTGTTAGAGTTATTTCAACTCAAATCTACACTTCATTTTTCCAGACCTTCATTTTGTAATAATCTTGCAATGGTTAATTCCAATAGTGAGCCATTGCTTGAGGTATCAGAAACAAAACCAGGAAGAGCTGAGTATCAATGTTTTCAGTACATTTTACATGTGGAACAAGGTTAATGTAATAGACCACGTTAATAATGAGGTCACCTGGTGCTCTCTCATATGGCTTTCCTGGTGCATGTGGTCAGAGGCTTTTCTAATCAGCTCTGCCCACCTCCTGACATTTTAATCACTCAAACAATTACTATTGCCTGGGAAACAAATTTGAAAATGAATAAAAGAGCAGATAAAGGGAAGCTGAGTTTTCAATTTTGTTTTTGTTTTTTTAATAATTACTCCAAGAGTAGATGCTCAGATGAGAAAATTTTTAATGGAATTAATAAGATGATGTTAGGGGTTAGACACAACCTCCACTAAGAATGGACATAAATGAACCCAAACCTGATTCTTAAGTCTCAAGGAAAATACACCACATAGTCCTGGCCATGAAAGCCACAGTCTTGTAATATTGTTTGGTATCCTTCAAGTATTTCTATGTACAAAAATGGACTTAGAGCATTGGTCTAGATTCTTCAGGAAACAAATGTATACATTTCCCCTACACTCTACACAGAAAGTTCATAAAACAAACCACGCTGATTACAAGCCATAGTTAACTGGGTCTTTTTCTTTCATCGAGAAAGGAGGGTTGGCAAGTCTGGGAAGAAAAGGAACTCAAATTTATTAAGAACACACAACAGTAGCCAGGCACAATAATAAGTGTTGCAAGTGCAGTGCACTATCTTATGTGCCTGTGTAATCCTCCCAAACACTGCTTATCAATCAGGGTTTAGTTGCAGAGCACAAACACGTTTTTGGTCGTTTTAGGCAGTGAACTGTGTATTTACATCATTGAGAGAGCTGAAGAAAAACACTAGGCTGGACACTCAGCAGTGACTCCCAGAACAGCACTGTGGAAACCAGGAGAGTTGCTTCTACTGTCACAGTCAAAAGGAGTGGAACCAAAGGCCCACCCCATCCAGCACAATTGACTCTCGGCACCCCCACGGCCATCATGGACACTAGAATTGTGCTGCAGTGAAGCCCAGCATCTCCACAGCCATGCTTGCCAATAAAGCCAAAAAGCAAAAAAATGGCCTCTCTCTTGTATCTGCATTTCAAACAAGTACATCGCATTGGTGGAACCTAATTCTCTTATGAATGCTAACTCCAAGGGAGTGTGGGAAATGTAGTTTTTAGCCTCCCAGGTTCTGTAATACTGAGATCAGGATGATAGAACGATTGCTGAGTGCCAACTACCTAATACACTGCACCCTGTGAAGGAGTTTATGTTTTTCCAATTCTTTATAAGAAAAATATCGAGGCTCAGAGAAGTGAAATAAGTTTAACAAGATGGTACAAACTGAAAAGTAGCAGTGCCAGCATTTGAACCTAGTTGTCTATCCTCATTGTCATCATCTATTGGGTACTTATTCTGTTCTGTACATTGCTCTAAGTACCTTCAAATATTATTTTATTTAATCTTTACTGTAACTCCGTTACATAAGTATTATGGTCCCCACTTTGCAGGTGAGGAAAAAAAAAAAACAACGCAGAGACTTAAATAACTTTCTTCAAATCCCAGTTAGTAAAGATTAGAGCCAGCACACTTAGAAACTAAACTCCGGCACTTCTTTTCCTACAGCACATTGAACTCTTGACAGTGGGTGTTTGATCAGCACCATTGTTGATATATATCTCTCAACACTCTTCGAGACACCAACATTCCATGCACATGGAGTAAGATGGTAATCCTCTGAAAATCACTTAGGTGCTTTTGGCTAACTGGTGTGGAAAGTTTGAGGGCTCTTTAGAGCTAAATACTTGGTGCAGTGCTGGCAAGAATCTAACAATAAGCTCCCTGAAAATAAGAGTCCTAATTTGTAGCCTTTACCAGTCTCTGTGATATAAATACTCCAACCATGGCCAATTTCAAGCTACCAGTATAGTATCAACCAGTTTGCAAAATTCCTGAAAATTTAACAATTGGCTCTTGCAAGCTAGTATGAGCCAGCTCCAGACGGCTCTGTAAATGGTTTCTATTTGCTCAGGGTCTAGGATACCCTTACAAGGAAACTTGAATCCTTTCTACATTTGGAGTTCTGACATGTATTAAGATGTCTAAACACCGGAAATCTCTTGACAGAAGGCAGACAGCAGAGAGAGACAAAGAGGTCTCTGAAGGGGGAAGAACACCGTAGGTTTGTCATAAATCTGGTGGGATGGGCTTGATAATTTCTGAAGAAACAATGGTTTGGGGTGCTACTCTTGAACTTGCTTGGTCTCTGACCCCTGTGTTAACTATGAGCCCTAGAAAGGAGAGACAAACTTTTAGTGATTCAAGACACTTTGCTGGGGGAGGCCTTTATCACAGGTAGGTGAGTAATAAAGCTGAAAAAACACCATGACTAAGATTCCAAGTCATTCTGTGGAATAACTCCTATTCTTTGTGCTATCAAAAGAAGGGAAAGGTATTTCCATTCTAACCAGAGACTTACAGGAGCACCAGCACTGCAGAAATTCTCCATAGAAAAGACCAAGTGTAGCTACTGCCTTTCTGCTGTCTTTAATGTGCTGTTTCTTACCTGGGTATGCTTTTCCCATTTCTTTACCAATAAAAAAATCCTATTCCTCAGTCAAAATTTAAATGCCATCTTGTATAAGACACTGGGACCCTTTTCCAAAATCTCTACAGATGGGGTTAGTAATTCTTTCCTTTGTTTATATTATCTTTTAAGGTACATATTTCATTCTTGTTGGTATTAGCATTAATTGCCTACACATGAGTCTCTGAGGGTACATGATGAACTCTCAAGGTAATGGTGGTAGCTCATTTGTGTCTGTGGTTCTGTTCTCTGGTACATAGAAAAGGGCTGTTGCATGCGCATGCTCAGTAAGTAATGCTGATGTTGCTTCTATAGCAGGCAGAGAAGCAACTGGTATTAGAGTGCACTCAAAAAAAAAAAAAAGAGGTTAAAGAAGAAGGAAGGGCTGGCATGGTGGCTCACGCCTGTAATCCCAGCACTTTGGGAGACTGAGGCAGGTGGATCACCTGAGGTCAGGAGTTCAAGGCCAGCCTGACAAACATAACAAAACCCCATCTCAACTAAAAATACAAAAATTAGCCAGGTGTGTCTGGGCACGATGGCTCATGCCTGTAACCCCAACATTTTGGGAGGCTGAGGCAGGTGGATCGCCTGAGGTCAGGAGATCATGACTAGTTTGGCCAACATGGTGAAACCCCATCTCTACTAAAACAAAACAAAACAAAAATTAGCCAGGTGTGGTGGCGGGCACCTGTAATCCCAGCTATTCGGGAGGCTGAGGCAGGAGAATCGCTTGAACCCGGGAGGCGCAGGTTGCAGTGAGCTGAGATCATGCCATTGCACTCCAGCCTGGGCAACAAGAGCGAAACTCCAACTCAAATAAATAAATAAGCCGGGCATGGTTGGGCACACCTGTAGTCCCAGCTTCTCAGGAGGCTGAGACAGAAGAATTGCTTGAAGCCAGGAGGCGGAGGTTGCAGTGAGCCAAGATCGTGCCACTCCACTCCACCCTGGGTGACAAAGCAAGACTCTGTCTCAAAAAAAAAAAAAAAAAAAAAAAAGGAAGTAAGGAAGAAAGTAAAGAAGGAAGGAGGGGTGGAAAAAGAAAAGAAATCTCTACCATTCAATGTTTTGTCTAAAGGGTGAGGGTACATTTTTCCCCATTATCTGATATTAAAAACAGGTTTTTAGAGAAAAGCAAAGAATCTCTTTAGAATATCTTAGAGCTAGCTGCCTGAGTCATGGCATAAGAATAATCCCCCCACCCCCTCTATTTCTTATTTGTGATTCATCCTTTCTAGGGATACACATGTTCCCCACAAGAAGTGTTTACCAGTGAAGTTATCCTTGGCAAAGCCATTGATCAGAGGGCAATTCAGTCCATGTGCCAATGCTTCCTTGATGGCGGTTGCTTCCACGAAGCAAACACCTTATTCACTTTGTTTTCTCTAGCATGTCAATAAGTGCTCATATATAATAAATGTGTGCTCACAGCATATGTAATATATATGGATGTATGTGGTGTTTTGTATTCCACGCCTGAAAGAACAGCTGATTTATTTCATAGCTTTTATGGACTGTTTTATTATTCTCAACAACATCACATCCATTCTCTTTGCATGCATATTTTATAGCACCTTGATGGACTTATTTGATTTGACCCAGTGTTTTGATGACAGCACAGCCATAGGAGGTTCACATTAGCTTACACAAATCATTTGCTCAAGTCACTTTAGAGTGTGATCCTGCCCTCAGGTGATTTGTGGACTGCCAGCTCTTTCATGATGGGCAAAATAGCATAGCATGCCCTATAAAGCTATGGCTCAAGAAAAGCTCTTGGTGATTCTTGGATCAGCAGGGCAATCTCCTAGGAGGGTCAGTTAACTGTATAAGTACAGTCAGTCATTGACAGAATTCTATCACTGGCTTTGATTCAATGTGATTCTTCTGGCTGCCAACGTCCTTATAGGGAGAGGCTAAGACAGAGCATCATAACTGTATGTCAGATTCTTGAATCCTAAAAGTTCATGCAGGGATAGATTGGTCTTGGTAAATACTAATTAAAGAGTGGTTTAGGCAGGAAGGTCTGAGGATTGGCTGCGATGACTTGGACAAGCACTAAAACTTGAGAAGCCCTGCTTTAAGAAGCTCATGATCTTGCCAGGGATGTTAACATAGGCTCTAATAGACATCTTTATACAGTGCTTTAGGAGCACAAAGAATGTAGTAAGAAACTCCATTTTGGGTAGTTGAGGCCAGTCTTCCCAAAAATTGACATTCATCCTTTGATTTTTTTCCTACTCTGGCAGACAAACTGCTTTTTTATATCATTATTTTTTGTAGAGACAGGGGGTTTGCTCTATTGCCCAGGCTAGTCTCAAGCTCCTGACCTCAAGTGATCCTCTCCCCTCAGCCTCCCAAAGTTCTGGGATCACAAGCATGAGCCACTATACCCAGCCTAAACGACCTTCACTCCGAGTCTCATAATGAGTCAAAATGGCTCTGTCCAGGGTTCTGAAACTTGCCTCATAAATGTCCTTCATGTAAAATCAGTTCAAGGATCTGACAGGGAGTCTCCTGTTAAGTTTACTGCTGTGTTTTATATTGTTTCTTGGTGATCCCATATTAAACATACCTGGGAGGCCACAGGAGTAAACTTTCACGTCAGAAAACTGAGTCTAGAAGAGGCCTAGCAACTCAGCCCCCAGCACAAAGCGAGTTGATGTCAGGACCAAGAAGACCAGCTCTTAGGCTTTCTGACCTTAAAGCAGCTACTATTTCCATGACATTGGGGTCTTTTCCTGGTCCATTTGAAATGGTTTGTGATTGGATCTGTGGCCATAAGTTAGTGTTCAAGGCTGAAATTTTCATAACATCAACAGAGATGAACTTCTTAATCTTATTAATATTTTCTTCTTGTCTGTGTAGCCTTAATTTGTGGCAGTAGTCCTTTTTCTATTGGAGTTTGACTTTAACTTTTCCCCTTGATAATTTGTATATAAAAATTATTATGAGCGTCAAAATCTTTATATACCAGTATATTTTGAATGGCATTAGAGGTGTATAAATCTTTTTTAAAGTAATATGTTTCCATCAAAAGTAATTAGCATAACTTAAATTAGACATTATCTTGACTTTCCATTTTTTAATACTTGTGTGTACATGTAACCTTTTATAACATCCTTTGTAAAAAACAAAAAAAAACCTTTTGGCTTCAGGGCTAACTTGGAATTTCTTTCTTAAAAGATTTGAGAATGATCGTGAGTGTTCTATATCAACACTCTTGGGCAAGAATCGAGGAGAGCTGGTGACCGTAAACACTGAGTGGTGTCCACCTGAGCTGCCCAAAAGTGTTATTTGTAAAGGAAGGTCATAAGGCCAAGCAGGAGATGTCAGAATATCAGGTGGTTAGTCTGAGCAGTGCTGGACTAGGAAGAGAAAAAACAGGAATCAAATCTTTCAGCTAGAGATGCAGCTAAATCAAGGCCACAACTCTGTGGAATTTATTAAAAGGGAGGCCAGAAGATCAGGAGACATATCAACAAAAGTCAGGCAGAGATTGGGCAGGGTTCATAGTGTAAAATAAGGTCAGTTCAGGGATAAATCTTGTAATTTTAACCACTGAGTGCCTTTTACTGGGAACTTGACACCCTCATACTGGGTAAGGCAGGAGACAGCATGCTTAAAGCAGTAAGCACCTTCTGAGCAATAGGTCAGTTTCTCTCAGAAGCCGTACCACAAGCATGCATTTATAACCCATGGCAGTAAAAATAATTTGAGCATTATGAGAAGGAGTGGAATAGATTCTGGTGCTTTGTGTAAAAACCTTTAAATTCCCATTTCATTAAAAATTCTTCTCTGCAGCTGGTAGCAGAGATTACCATGGTTCACCATCTGTGCGGATTAATGTTTGCTTAAAAAGAGAGAGGGAGAGTGAGCAGCAGATAAGATGAATGATTTCCAGATACAAGAGAAAGCCAAAGTAGAATATCTTTGTGTGTGTCTGTGTGTGTGTGTATGTGTCTTACACCTGCTTTATTTGAATTCTGTGATAGAATTGTTTAAAGAAAACCCAGGTTTATTTATTTTTAAAAACTGAATAATGTAGAAACAGTCGATCATCATCAAACTGTTTAGATTTACATTTTATACAGAATTCGTTTTGAGAGGATTTTAGAATCTGTTAGAAATAATTTGGCATGTTTGGAAATTTCTTTTTACATTTCCCATTCTGGGAAGATTTTTCCTGATACTTACAGATTGAGTTCATGAGGCAGAACCCCAGATTCTATCCTGAGGGGACCAGATTACCAATTCCCTCTAGGTCTGAATCTAATCAATTACAGACATGCATCTCATCCGTAGACTGAATTAGCTTCAGTAGATCACTGAAGTTGCCTTCCAGGAACTGGAATTGCTGGTGAACTATGAAAACAATAGAGGTAGTTTTTTGCTTGGGGTCGGTTGGTTGGTTTGTCTGTTTGTTTTAGCACTGGCTGTGTGACAAGTGCAGTCTGTGCTTTACCTGCAATGTCTCTTTAATTCTCACAACCACCTAGAGAATAAACACGGTGAGTATCTCTTCTCATTATAGAGGAGACTGAGACTTAGAGAATTTAAAGAACTTGCTGCACTTCAAAGCTAATACATGTTAAAACAGATATTTGAATTCAGATCTGTCTTCCTCGAAAGACCATGCTCTTAACCATTACACTCTACAGTCTCATTCAATAGTTAGGTTATTTCCAATTCTATTTAGGCAGTTTTAGACCCCATCTTAATATTGAGAATCTCATTTCCTTGAAAATAATGCTTTTTCCTTTCAATATGCCACAAGTCACCATTACCAGAGCATAAAGCATCTTACTTACTGCAATTACACTTGCTAATCAATTCTGCATCACTGCCCAGTGTTATAAATGTGTAGTTACCTATATTCTATTGACATGTGGCCTCATTTCTTATTGAAAAGGGCAGTAGTCTTAATTTAGAGACACTTTTTTAAAATAGCACAGGGGAGCCAAGGAAATATGTCAATCTCATTGCCAATCAAACAGAAATAAACCATTGTGGTCATTCCTCATACCTGGGATCCATCAGCTCAGTGTGATCCAGGTACTTCTGAGTCTTAACTTCTGAATTAAGGGTACTATTCTGAGAAACTGTTCTTCTTACCATTATTTTCAAATTTCCCTTTAAATTTTATATTGATAATTATCTAACTTGCATTAAAATATTCAGTATTATTTTATAGGGTTTAAAAACCACTATATGGAGCTACATTTCTGCTAAGCTTTACAAAATGAAACATCATAAACCATGTGACTATGTTAGAAGAAATCAGGATTGATTCAGTGGTTGACTAGCCAACCACCCTAAAAGCGGTATAATGGAAGGTGAGGAAGCCCTGTCACTTCCGAAGAAGAAGCCAGGAATTATAAAGTCGAGCAGGTATCTTGAGTGTTAGTTCAATGAAGGTCAGCAATGATGTCCAGGGTGCAGAAGGAGCAAGGGCAATTAAGAGGCAGAGGTCTTAGCATCAGCTAGTTGCTTATGCTCTAGATACAGAGAAAGCTGTCATGGCTGAGGAGTCCTGGAAGCATGGTCCACTTTTGGGGAAACACTGATAAGAGTGAGATGAGAAGAACACAGGAAAGAAAGGAGTAAAACCTAGCTGCCAAGAAAAATAGCCTTGAAGTGGCAATGAGGTTTAGGGGGAGTGCAGAGGGCATGGTTACTTAAAGAAGCTGTTATGTGAACTCCAGTCCACCTTTAAGCAAGACATGGAGACAATATACTATTTTTAGAGTCGTCTTCCTACTCGAGGGATGGAATAGTTCCTAATCTAGTGCCTCCCTGGGGCATTGTTGGCTCAGACATAGGGAGCGGTAGTCCTTAACCAGAATAAGTCAGATTAAGATTAATGACAGTTGAAATGGTCTTAGTGACACAGTCAGGAACTAGCAGGACATGACAGAGACTTTTAACATTGCCTTTGTTTATTTGGCAATAGCCATTTATTTCCTCATTTGATGTCTCTTCAGAGTAAGTCACCAGGGCACAGTTAACAGGGAGATAAGGGAAGCCAATAGCTCATTCACTGCATCAGTTTTATATCTGCCCCGTTCAGCCTTCTTTGAATGGTGCAAAGGGGTGCATGGTCTCATCTTATAGAATCAACGTGGTTTCCTCTGTGAATATTTGTCTAGCTTAGTGCTTCTAGTGGAGCAAATGCATCTTGCTTATTTTTCACATTCACCAGGATATGATATAGATGCAGACTAACATCATAGATGAGGAAAGCATGAACCATGGCATCTCTCAGGCATGGATTTAAAGCTTAGCTCTAGCACTGATGAGCTGTGAGGCTATAGGCAAGCTATTTCAGCACCCATGTCCTCATTTCTGAAATTAGAATAACTTGTATCTCACAGGGGTACAGCAAGGGTTGAATGAGACAACGCATATTATATTATCTGGTTTTGACGGCATATTGGTTCCCTCCCCTCCTCCCTGAGGCCTTGGACACTGCCCTGTGGCCTGGCAGCCTAAGGAACATGTCCAGCCCACTCTGGAGGATCATTGCACTATAAACGTCTTTTCAAATTTTTCACTAGCCAAGAGGAGTCTTAGACATTTGGTCAGCAGGAGGAACCCCCTATTTAGTAGATTCATTCATTAATTCAACAGATTTTTATTGAATACCTACCATGATCCAAACACAGATTTAAAAACTAGACATACAGCTGTGAATGACTAGATAAAAAACACTTGCCTTCATGGAGCTTACATTCTAGCTGGGGAAGAGACAAGCAAATAAACCAATAGGCGAATTATATAGTGTGTCAGAGGTTGGTGAGTGCCATAGAGAAAAATAAAGCAGGAAAGAGAGATGAGGAGTGTCAGGGTGCAGCAGAATCAATGCAATGTGATATGTACCAGCCACACTTTGGAAGGTAATGAAGAGACCCTGAAGAATTATTTCGAATTAAAGGACCTCAGAGGGAAGGTCCATTCTGCCTGTTCCCATCCCCACTGTCCCTAAGACACTAGGTTCCTCAGGAAGATGCTGCCCCTTCTTAGTCCTGGTATTCTTGGCACCCAAGCACAACATCTGACACATACAAGGCACTCAATAATTGTTTGTTGAACCAAACTGCACTCCTCAAACTTTGTTCAGGAGCCAGTGTGCCCTTTGACACCTGAAATATCAGTTTGCATTAACAGCTCCACCTGCATGCCTCAGTTTGACAGGCAGTGAGCTGTGGGCCTGCATGTTGTTTATTGATTTGACTAATAATAAGTAATGGAGTGACCACTCAAGTGACATTAATGTGGAAGGAAATGAACACCATAATTGAAATGCTGTCCTGCATTGAGGCACCTCTGTTACTGAGAGAAGAATTTGATTTTCTTACACAGTGTTTTCTGTTTCACTTCCTCAGCTCTCAGAACTGTAAAATCCCATTGAAAAGGTGTGAAAGGCAAAAGCAGGGTTTTAAGTAGAAATTCAAAGTCTGTTTCACAGTAGTAAGAAATGGTGATAGTGGGATGAACTCAATGAAAATAGGACAAAGCAGAGAAGGAAATAGAACAAGAGATGTGAGGGCTTCAAATGCCAGAAGTAAATCTATCCAGAAAAATAAAGATAATTGGCCAACTCTCCTTCCATAAAGTTAAAACAATGGCCTTGTCTTGACTTTTATTATTCACTCTGTTATTCATTTAGCAAATATTTATGGACCACTTACCATGTTTTGGGTTACTCTACTAAGCAACTTATGGTGCATAGTCGTTATCCCTATGTAATAAAAGAATTGGCTTTCCTTTTTCCCTGGTCCCTGGGAGGTAACCACTAAACTTTTGGAATTTCCCAAGTGATAGAAATGTCTCTGTTATCCATGGTGGACCCCTTGGAACATACACCTGATAGTTTTTGCTAATGAGGTGACTCATGGTGGGCTCCCACATAGATTATGCTAATAAGGTGAGTCAAGGTGAGAGCTGGCTGCATTAGAAAGACCAACTGTGTGATTAGAAGGCTGGGGTTTTGAGCTGCCTGATATTAACCCAACCCTGGAGAAAGGAAAGGGACTGGTTATTGATGGCCAATGAATCATGGCCAATGATTCAGTCAATCAGTGGACATAATGAAGCCTCAATAAAAGCTCTGGACACCAAAGCTTGAGTGAGCTTTCCTGGTTGGCAGTCCTATAAGTATTGTCATATATTGATGTGCCAAGAGGGTAAGACATCCTTGAGGATGGTGGGAGCTTCACATTTAGAATCCTCCCAGATTTCTTTCTACACCTCTCTTCTTTTGGTTAGTCCCTGTTTGTATTCTCATCACAAGTATAGCATGTTCCTGAGTTCCGGGAGGTGTTCTATTGAATTACCAAACCTGAGGGTGTCCATGGGGACCAGTGAATTTGTATCCAGTTCATCAAAAGTGACGGTGGCCCCAGAGACCTCCAAACTTGTGACTGGCATCTTAAGTGAGAGGAGTGTGTAGAAAACTATGCCCTTAACTGTGAAGCTTGGACTAACTCCAGCTAGTTCTTCAAGTATCTCAGAGTCTAGCTAGCAAAATCAAAGAAAAAAAATCACATTCACCAGCAACGGGAAGGCTATTTGCACACAAATACATCCTAGTATGTCATGAAAGGGCAAGGTCCATGCCATCTAACTCACGGGGATAATCAAAGGTGGCCTTCTAGACAAAGTAAAACTTGAGCTGGATTTAAGCATAACTAGTAATTAGCAAAGCAAGGCAGGGATTAGGTAATGGAGACAGAAAGAGCAGCATATGGAATAACTTCCAGATTCATCCTTGTGCCATCTGAATCGATGATGATAACAACAACCGTAGTAGTGGCTACATTTCCTTGGAATATTTTTATGTGAAATGTGCTTACTGTTTGTTGACTTATACAATACCCCAAAACCTCATCAAGAAGTTATTGTTGTTCATATTTTCCAGTGAAGTATATGAGATTTAGAGGGCGTATACAATTTACCCAAAGTCATCCAACTAGTGAGTTGCCACACCTTTGCTTCACACTTCAGTTTATGTTATGGAGTGAATATTTGTGCCTCCCCTCCACATTCATGTATTGGAACCTTAATGTCTAGAGTATTGATATTTGGATATGGGGCTTTTGGTGGGTAATTAGGGTTAGATGAGGTTGTGAGAGTAGGACCCTCATGATGGGATTAGTGCCCTTTTAAGAAGACACATCAGATAGCTTGCTCTCTCCTCTCCCTAACTCCCCCTCCCCCCCACCTCCCCCCCACAAACACACAGAGAAAAAGGCCATGTGAACAGATGAAAAGGGCCCTCACCAGAACCCAACCACAATGGCACCCTAATCTTGAACTTCCAGACTCCATAACTGTACAGAAATAAATTTCTGTTGTTTAAACCACTCAGTCTGTGGTATTTTGTTATGGCAATCCAAGCAAAGATAGTTGCTGAACCCAGAACTCTTATATATGATTATTGCACTGTATTTCATTTGGGAAAAGCAACTTAGCCTCTGGAAAATATGATTACTGTAAGGCACCCTATCTCCTCTAGAGTATAATGCACACCTTGAGGTGGGAGAAGGTGCTAAGTTTGAAGCCCCAAAAAAGACTCCAGTTAAAGGCTGGTTCTGTCTCAAATCCTCTCTTATCTAAATGAATAGAGCTGTAAATTTCTGTGGTAACATATTCTTGTTACTGGCTGCTAAAGAATCCTAAGAATCTCAGTGCAGAAGGGACTCCCCCATCTGATTCTAAGTTCAAGCAGTCCTCCAACTTAAGCTTCACTAATACTAGTTGGAGCAAATTAACTACCTTCCTAGGTAGCTGATGCCTTCATCATACAGATGAGATCATTAGAAAATTTCTTCAAGGGGTCGAAATTTACCACTGTGTGTTTTCCACTAATTGGTCCTGATGTTATCTGTGAGAGAATTAAGGCAAAAATTAATGGCATTAGCAAGAGGGTGGGTGTTGTATCTGGTTCTATCTGTAAGAGAATTAAGGCAGAAATTAATGGCAGTAGCAAGCGGGTGGCTGTTGTATATGGTGGACCATATGAGAAGTCTTACAGTTCTGTTTTGAACCCTTTCTAGCCTTACAGAATCCATTATAGTTCATTTTAAGAAAATCATGGGTCTGGAGTGCTTTTCAGATATAGCCTTTGGTGATTCATCTTTCACTATAAGCCTTTGAAGTGTCTAGTCATATACATAAG
Source organism: Theropithecus gelada (assembly GCF_003255815.1). Lineage (NCBI taxonomy): Eukaryota > Metazoa > Chordata > Mammalia > Primates > Cercopithecidae > Theropithecus > Theropithecus gelada. The sequence continues at coordinate 21,851,955 of NC_037684.1, forward strand.
TAATCTTTTATTCAACTCTTATTTTCTGTGTATGCATTCATTGTTCACATTAGACTTATTTTATGTAAATCAAGTCCCTCCATATGAGGGAAACAAAGCAAAGCCAGATTAATTGGCTAATTTTCAAAGACTCATTGCAGCTTTTTTTCCCATGAAATTTTTATTATGCTCTCTCTTTGCTATGCTGAGTCTCCTTTGAAACAACAAAATGTAAAGTTGGTATACAGAAAGTCGACCCAAATCATCTCATTTAAACACACACACACACACACACACACACACACACACACACACACATCTGCAATTGTGACCTAGTTCTCATTTTATCAAACTCAGCAGGTTTAAAATATAATAGGGGGGAAAGAGTTTTTCACAGGTAAAGCTTTTCCTAATGCCTTTCTAATCCTATACTTTGTGTATGTACACCTTTTTTTTATCTCTCTCTCATCTTTATTTTTCCACTTTTGCCATTTTAACTCATGCATTTAGAAAATTTCCGCAACGAGGCTGGTTCTGCAATGTTGGAGAAACTGCAAACTGAATTAGATTTCTGTTAGAGGGAGGAACTGCTGCTGCCAGAATAAAAAAGTGAGGCCAGCAACACTTTGCTAGGAGCAAACACTAAGCAGACACTACTAAGGGTATCAGATCTCTCCCGTGTCCTCTGGCTTGGCAGTCTCCTTTAGCACCCCCTACTGGCAGAACCTAACAAGGATCAGCTGGCAAAGCAGAAATGCAGTTTCCTAGTCCTTAGTCCCAGCACCTCAAAGCAAAGTACAGAAAGTTAGATGTGAAGCTGAGGGACAGTGGCTTCATAAATGGCATGGAAGGTATTTTATGTTAAGATTTCAGAGAGTACACTTTCTGTCCTTGGCTTAATAGGAGGTCAGCACAATACAGCCCACAAGTTGTGGGGAGTAGGATTAAGTCAAATACTTAGTGTAATATCTTTGTCCCATTCTCACTCTATTTTTGTTTGCTTCCCCAAATCTTAGTCTATCAGGATGGCTGCTGGAGGGGCGTCTATTCTGAATACCCCTAAAGGTATTTTAGTGGGAGAGAGAAATCAATAACTGCTATGTTGTGTTTATATATACATATAGCAGAGCAACTATTGATACATGGCCATATCATCTCTCTATATATAAAAATATGATATATATTACTGGCATATATAAATATATCATTAAAAGTCTATAGCCTGTTTCTGCTATATAGGTAAAAGCCTAGGAGGAGGAGAAAACCTAACTTAGGGAAAAAGCATCCATCCTTCAAGACTCTCTAGGAAAAGTGAATGTGGACAGGGTCCAACCATGCCCCACCAGTTGGTTCTTTCCTTCAGTTATTCTTGCATATCTGCAGCATGGAATGTCAGGCCTGCCTCCTCCATATTCAGAAACATCACATATTTGGCCACTATCCTAACCATTGTTTGCAGTCAGACTTCCAGCCATTCAGTTTCCTGGGTTTTTTGGAGAAAGAAAACAAGAGAATACTGAAAATAAAGCCTTAAGACTGCTGAGGCAAAGAGAATTGCAAATCTGGTTGTGCTTGAGTCTCTACATAATTGGGTGGTTCTAAATAGGAAGGGCTAATTTCATGGGGTCAGCAATGGATCCTGTAAAAGCATATGCCATTTAAAAATTAATGCTTGATGAGTGCTAAGTCCAAAGTGTCTCAAGAGACTAGGGGAGAAAGGGTTTCCGGGAATGAAATTTGGAAAGAACATAAGGATGAAATGGGATATGTCTGTAAGGAAGGAAGAAACATGTGAAGAAATTCAGTTCTAATAAATTAGGAGTAAGTAAATCTTGCTCTGTCTTTGCACACTTCCTTTTCTGCATCCCTGTAGCCTGACACAGCCCTGTACAAACAGCCCCTCACCTCTCACCATTGTACCCTATCCTTATCCAATCTCACCACTCTGACCTTTAAATAAGAAATATAACGTTTATTCTTATGTGTATCATGGCAATCTTCAGCCACACAAACCCTCAGAATTCTTAATATAAGCAACTGATCCAACAATGATGATCCTGTTTACCAAAAGTTATGTTAACATCTATGTGGCTCTTTATACTTTACAGTGCCCTTTTGCATCACATCTTTTAGTCTTCACAAAAAAACCTGTGAAACAAATAATATTATCCCCATTCTTCATTTTTCATATGAGAAAACAGAGGCTCGGAGTTCATGTAATGTGCCCAAAATCACATCATCAATAGCAGGTAGATCCAGGACCTGGACTTAGCTCTCCTGATGTCAATATTGACAGTCCTTCAGTGGCCTGTGTGAAACATGGCACAAAGAACCATGTACCACATAGCCTTACTGTGTGACTGGGTATCCCAAGGTGATTTCAAAACCCAGTCACAAGTATATTCTTGGCAGCTCTCCTGAACCAAGTAATTCCAGTATGAGGGAAGAGGGTAACAAACGTGGCCAGTGCAGAGACATTAACATACTAGTTTGGGACGCTGACAATTGTTTACCTGCTGTCACTCACTCACAGACATGGCCAGGCAGCAGTGTCAATCTTGCTGTGGGCTGGAACCCCTTGGTGAAGGAGGCGCGATCTCGGCTCACTGCAAGCTCCGCCTCCTGGGTTCACGCCATTCTTCTGCCTCAGCCTCCCGAGTAACTGGGACTACAGGCTTTCAGTACTCCTAAGAAAGTGATTACAACACTTTCTTGTATGAATTTGGTCATGAAATTTCACTCTGCCACAGATTGAAGAACTCTGCCCTGATATAGAAGAGAAAAAGATATCAATCCAATAATTAACTAGCATTTAACGTTAATTATTAACATTTATGTTAATTATTAATTAATTTATTGATAATTAACTAACATTGGGCACTTACTAGATGCTTCGTATATCTCATTTAATTCCCACCACATCCTATATATGGAGGTACCCTTGTTGTTCCCATTTTGCAGATGGGAACACCAAGACTTTGATAGGCTAAGTGACTTGCTCCCATAGGGATTAAGAGGCAGCTCTAGGATTCAAGCTTAGTCCCTCTGACTCTAGCACCTTTCCTCTTAATCACTGCGTCATATGACCTAGACGTTAAGGTTGTCCTTAACTACCCTTCACTAGCCACTGAAATTATTTCCGTATGATGTTTCTCTCAGTAGGTTTGCACAAATGTGCTAGCCATAACAATTTACAATGTTCCAGCAGAGGCAAGGACCAAGACACATAGGAGCCAAGTGTTTTAATAACTTCCTGTGCTAGCAGTTATAAAAATGTAATTGTTTCTGCAGGTTCAAAGAATTAAAATATGGCAAGGTAGAAGAAGCTATTAAAGCCAGCTTTCAGAACTACGGCTTTGCCCTTGTAAACAACTTTTATATACCCCTTTTGGAGTGTGTATAATGAAATGACTAACATTTTCAGCTGTAACTGGAGCTATTACCCAGAAGCTGACTGTTTTGTTGCTTGAAATCTGTTCAGGAAAACATTGAAAATTGGTGGAAAGGGTACACTATGGGGACTCCTTGTCTCTGCACGGGAACATTTTCCTTGTCGTCCCAGTGAAAATGGCCTGCAGGTGAATTGCACCCATGCCTTCTCAGTATAAAATGAGGCTCTCATCTGCCTGTTTTGCTTCTGCTTTTAATACCGATGTCCCTTCACTCTTGCTCACTAAAGTGGAACATATGGTTTTCTTTATTTTTAATCTTCTCCAAAGAAAACTACAAGTGGAAGATTCCAGGTGCCCACCTAGAATTCTGAAACTTACATGATTTACATTTTTGGTGGAAGTTCCAAGAGAGATATATAATGAGTCACTTCTCTCCTCTTCTGTTTCTCAATTTACATAATAATATAGTTATAGTTGCATGTCACAGTTATAAATATTAAGAAAAAGTTAATAGGAAGTTAACTGAGCCTGTTTGTCCCTGAATTTCAGTGTGGGCCTCTGAAGACCGAACAACTGAGGCTAAGGAGAAACCCCTGAACTTCTCATCCAATTTCAACCCTGACTGTGCTAAAAATGAGTGTTTTCTAAGGACAGATGCTATCACAGAATCAGAGAGGTTGTTGTTTTACTTGCTCCTGCAGACTAGACAGGAATCATAAAATTATGAAAGCAGAATATTGTGCTTGTGTCATCCACTGTCTCTTATGTCATTCAGATCGTAAAGATAGACTCTGTTCTATTTTCAACGCTTTCCTATGAGAATGGCTGTGGGAATAGAACATTAGGACTGTTGCTCTTCCCCCAAATCCAATAATAGTTTTTTGCTAACAGTTTGTTGCAATAGTAATTTGATGCATGAAGCCATGCGTGTCTCGGTCATATCGTGACAGATAAATTGGGCCAGCTTCATTATCTGAACCAGATTATTGTATAGTGCTGCATGGTGTGGTGATTAGGATTCCTAAGAGTGACCTTGAGGAGCTATGCTAACGACAGTTCTTTTCATCTCTGGCTTTTCCTGGTAAAATACAGAGTCATGCTCTTTGCTGCCAAAATCAGTAGCATGTGGTGGAAGGCGTACACTGCAGGTGGGAGTAAAGCAGCCTTTGGAATCTGATAGCCTTTTCTTTAGTCTTCGCTCTGCCATGATATGCAGGTTATGTCATTTCTCAGAACCTCTGTGTCCTCATCTGTAAAATGGGATAATAATACATATTTAGGAGGGTTTTGGCAAAGACATCACAATTGTAAAATGCCTGGAGATGTTAGACACTTCATAAATGACATGTAATATTATGGAGTACATGGTTTGGTAAAGAAAAAACAATGGTTTCCATTTGTTTGGAGGAAAATAATGTTTTGAATCCTTGATTTATGTAATCGTGGTATCACCTTCCTCCTCAAAACAAATGAATTGCTCTGCACTGCATGTAAGATCAGCCTCCCTGTCTCTGTCTCCTGTAACATATGTACACACAAACACCTGTGAAATCCATAATTCAGCCACCATTCACTCTGGACTATTATCCTGAGCCATGGACTTTATGTCCTGTCAGTCATTTAGAATGCCAATTACTTCTTTCTCTGCATGTAGAACCATTTCGTCAGCCTGTTGAGCCCCATCTGACCTCCCCCTCTTTGGAGCCTTTCATAAGTCCCCTGATTCAACTTGGGGCTCCTGAGACCTCCAGGTAACCTTTCATCATACCTCCATCCTAGGACTCTGCACAAGCAGCTTGTAGTAAAGGGATCCTGAAGCTGTCTTTCTGCCCCATGAGAATGTGAGAATCGACTGGGAATGGGAATTGTGGCATATTCAGCTTTGTATTCCTCCTAGTTGTGGACCAAGTAAATCAGTAAAGGCTGGTTTGTGCAGACGTTTGGTGTTTATGCTACTCCTATCACTGCTGTGAATTTTCTACTTGTTTATCTATGATTTGCGTGCCTTGTCATTATTTTTATGCTCCTTGGCGGCCACTTGCTTTACAACTATCTGCCCTTTTATATTAAGTGTTTCTAGACTCCTTGTGGTCTCATGTAAAGCATTTGGGGACCAGGAGAGCTGTTGTTGTTGATGTTGTTTTACTGAAATGTCTCCCTCACCAGTTTTCATGTGGTTGACCCCTTAAATAACCAGAATTAACCTCGGGAAACAAACTATGAGTTTGCAATGCAGAGTTTCTGCCAGAGCTATTGCACGGAAGGAAAGAAAGATCTAATACATTAGGTTTGGATATGCTTTAGACATTTTAATCAAGCATGTCAGTCCTTCTGCAAATAGAAAGCACTGGCAGCAAAGAGCCAGGATCGTCCAGGGAACAGGTTGGGAATGCTAGAAACAAACATTAGAAAGTTCACTATCCTAGTACCCTCTTCAGCTTAACCCTTGCACATTTGCCCTGGGCACAGGTGCGGGCCTGCTCAGAGCTGAACGAACCTTGCTGTTTGCTCCTTCAGCCCCCCGTTGATAGATAAGATAATTGAGTCCAGAGGTGAATCAGCCAGTCCAGGTCCTGTTGGCAATTAGGGAGGAAAGCAAAGACCATGACAAAAGTCTTCAGGCTCCAAGTCCCCCGCTCTTTCCTCCTCTATACCTTGCGGCTACTTTCTGTACACTGATTACTCGTGTAGTTCAAATTTTGACATTTTAAGGATTCATTTAAGGAATTAATTGCTACTTTCATCATTATCGCTTTTTACTTTGAGGCAGCACCAGATTTCAACATTATTAAACTCTGCAGCTCCATGAATGTTGAAGAAACCAGCCAGTACCTAATTGCCTTCATGCATTACCTACTAGCAGAAAGCTGGCCTGGATGAACATCTGTGTGTAGCTTTTCATTTTCTTTATGGTCCAGGCACTGTGCTCCTCAAGAAACTGGTTCTGTCTTTGTTTCTTTGCATTTCTTTCCTTTCTTGCTGGAGTTGGGGTGGAAGGGGATCTCAAATGCTTTTTGAGTTGTTTGCACCTAGGTCAACTATACTATATTTTGCATTTAGCATCATTGAAGTTGAGATGGGTCTTATAGTCAATGGTGTGTGATAGTTTAATTTTCAACTTTATTTCTTAAAAGGATGGTGCATATTACAATCTTGCTATTGTGAATTTTAAAGGCCTATTATAGTTCACATTTTACAAAGTGCTTTTCTGTATAGTCATAAGAACTAACATATATCAAATGCTTATTGTGGACCAGGCACTGTGGGCTTGGTGGGAGACAGTAACTATTTTACCTCTTCCTCATAATTCTTCAAGCTGGCGTTATCCTCCATTTTATAGGTAAGAAAACCAAAGTAAAGTAATTTTGTCAGTGTAACAAAGCAATAAGACACAGAGTTATAGCCACACCCAGGGTGATTTTAATCCAAAACTGGTGCTCTTTCCACCTCTCTTCCTATCAGGTTTTGCACTCAGCCTCCCCCAGAACCAAATGGGTGGTAAGAGGGACATCAGAACACTGACTCTGGAGTTACCTGGAGCCAGTTACTTAATCTCTCTGTGCCTCCATTTTCTCCTCTGTGAAATGGGGGTAAAAAGAGCATAAGGTACTTGTGAAGTTTAAGTGAGTTGAGCTGGATAAAGCACTGGCACCCTAACTCAACACACACCAAATGCTAAGGAAAGATGAGTGATCACATTATTCCCTGGTTTGCTTCATACCCTGTGAGCACCACAGTAAGCTTTGAATATGCTCCAGTTCCTTCTGTTAGGTCATAAGCCATGTGGCCAGAAGCCTTTAGAGTGCCTTGTACCATACACCCTCTTCTAGGAGAGAGAAAGGAGAACCACAGACTTGATGCCTCTGCCTTCCAGGGACCCTCCACAGTCCTGGGATGATGACTTAAGCAGAACTCACCTTCCTTAGATGCTGCTATCATTAGGAAGTGACTCCTCAGCCATCTCATCTCTTCATGCATGTTTCCCAGGCTAAAGGGGAGCTGCCCACAAAACTAGTCCCTGAAAACTACTCATGCCACTAGTAATAAAGCCAAGAGGTTGAGTGCATCCTGTTCATTTACAAATTGCATGGACATGCATTTCACTCTCCTCTGGAGAAGCATTTCCCGGCGACAACTCTACCTTTGCTTCCCAATGCCTGGTCCTAATCCTAGGTCTCCTGCATGACCAGAGACTGTCTGACCTCACTGAACATTAACAATGTCCAGCAGGGCTGAAGCTGTTGCCACCCCTGACCTGTGAACCCATTTACTTGGCCCCAGTTTCTCACCAGGGACCACTGGTTGGTCAGAGTAACCTCCTGAGGAGGGTGGAGAAAGAAAACTGCTGAGCAAGCCAACTGGCTGAACATTCACTGAGAATCTTGGCAAGGAGAAGGTGCCTCTCATCCATGGCCAAGTGTAGGACCAGAAGGTAAACATCTGAAGTGTATCTGAGAGCAGGTGCAGAGACTGAGTCATAAAGTATGCCTGTATAACAGATCACCAAGGCCAGATGTATTCATTTGTTTTCACACTGCTATAAAGAACTTCCCTGAGACTGGATAATTTATAAAGGAAAGAGGTTTAATTGACTCACAGTTCCACATGGCTGGGGAGGCCTCAGGAAACTTACAATCATGGCAGAAGGGGAAGCAGACGCCTTCTTCACAAGGCAGCAGGAGAGCAAGCATGTGAAGGAGGAACTGTCAAACACTTATAAAACCATCAGATCTCATGAGAACTCACTCACTATCACAAAAACAGCATGGGGGAAACCGCCCCATGATCCATTCACCTGCCTCCCTCGACACGTGGAGATTATAATTTGAGATGAGATTTGGGTGGGGACACAGAGCCAAACCATATCACCAGGGCATCCTACAGTGGACAAAAATAGCTAACGAGTCTGGAGAACTGAGGAACCAAGAGTAGAAAGAAGCACAGAGTGGAGTAAATGCACCAAGAGGTGACTTGGGCTAAATCCAACATCATGGGCAAGTGCCTCTGTTGGGGTTTGGGGCACTTCCTATATGGGCAGGCCATATATACTTAAAGGAATCACTGGGACAGACATTCTAAGTACCCAGAACTCCCTGCCCATGGAGCAAGACCCCTGACCAGTGCAGGGACAGCAAACAAGCTCCAGGCCGTGCCCCACAGACTAGCCCTTGTCCAGCCTTATGCAGAACAGCCTGAGGAGCAGGGACACCAGGTGGCAACGCTAAGGCTTTCAGCATTAAATCGCTGTAGTATTTCGTCACCCCACTCCCAATTAGCAGTTTCCGTGGGGTTTATTATGCAGTTAAATATCATCATTGGGACTTTAAAAATAGTCTCTCTTTTATTAAACAACAAATATATTAGCATTCAGTTTAATGTCTCTCAGTAGACTCAAGCTCTATTTAGCTATCCACTTGTCCCCTTTCAATTTTTCCAAGGACATAGGATAAAGCCCCCCTATTTCTAAATAGAGTGCATCTTCATTTAAATAAAACAGCTTAGACAAATTAGGGTTTCTAAATTAAACATTTGTAAAGCCATTGTTCTCTTAAGAGTTAAGAGAATGGGACAGATCTGAATTATGTAAGTAGCATGATGGAGGAGTAGTAAATTTAAAAAGTAGTGTTAATCTGAACTTGATTAATTGTTTATTTTGTGGCAAGCATTGTGCTGAGACACTCAGGTGCCAAATCTCGCTTAACCTTGACAACAACACTGTAAGATGAGTGGAGTTCTTTTTCTCATTTCACCATGTGGTAGAAATGATATTGGTTAAGTTTAATAGGTTCCCCCAAACAATACAACTCTTAAGAGGCAGATTTAGAGTTTACATCTAGATCCTTCTGATTCCACAGCCCAAGTGTTTAACTCAGCATAGGGCATTTAGATTCAGACCTGGATTTAAATTTCAGCTGTGTGACTTTGGGAAAATTACTTTACCTCTCTGAGTCTGTAATCTGAAGGTCCATCATCCCTACCTTAACTGCCATGATGACTGAACTTAACATATAAGCAAGTGCCTAGTAGTACTATAATAGCACTATATGTGACACATATTTACTACTTAAGAATTATTACCCAAATTCCTAAGTATTTCAGAAAATTAATGGAGGCTTTTTTTTTGCCTGCAGTTTCTCTGGCAACTTATCATGGCAGGCTTTTTTGCCTGCAGTTTCTCACCTCCACTTACCATTATAGTGTGGAGAACACAGACAAACCTGATCTCCTCTCCTCTGACTTGGTGCAGCTGAAATCTGTTTGAATGGAGCTGGGCTGCGATCATGGTTGAGTGTCCATCTACCCTGATACTGTCTTGCAAACATGGACAAATGAATGTTGCAAGTGACAAACCCAGTGCTGCCCTGATTCTAACACTGGCCCTGAAAGGTTTAAAGGCCGCATGATGCTGGCTGGGTCCTGGGTAGAAAGTGTTGCCTTTATATTTCTTCTACTTAATTGTATGACCCAGAGGAGAAGAGCAGCAGATTTTGTAAAGCCATTTCAAATAGAAGTCTTTATTATGTGTGGACTTCTGGCTAACAGCCAGATAAAGAGCTTTTCCTTAATTTCTTTCAAAATACGAGGACTTAAGATGGAACTGAAAGTGGGGAAAGAAAGTTTAACAAAATCTGAAGTTCAGTGAAATCTAAACCTTTTAATTAAAAGAAGTTAAGTGTTTGGCTCAAATTTCCCAATGTTTGAAACAGGAAAAAGTAATTCATGAGGAAACATAGCTAAAGGGACTAGGGATTTTATTTGACAAAAGCTGGTTCAGATTAGTTCAACAAATATTTACCAAGAACCCAGTATTTGCCCATCACTAGACAAAGGGTGATATGTGGATAAGTGGATACACCCCTTGACTTCCAGAAGCTTCCAGTCTGTTCAGGAAAAGACCCTAAAATAAGTTGCTTCAATATAGAATTTTTAAAAATAGTAAAATTATATCATAAATTTAAAATAACCATAAAATATTTCTCATTCATTTGCCACATGCCTTCCAAATGCTTTACATGTATTAATTAATTTTATCCTCAAAACAACCCATGAGGTACATATTTCTTTTATTCCCACTTACAGGTGAGGAAACTGAGGCAAGATGGCACAGCTTGAGAATGGCAGAGCTGAGGTTTGAACGCAGGCTTGGCTGGCTCTGTTTGTGCCTTCTTTCTGCTGTGTACCCATGTCCTCATCCAGGAGCAGGACCACAGTGTTGAAAAACTTCAGGGGCCACTGTTTGCATCATAGGTTACAGGCTGTGGAGTTGGGCACTATCTAGCCTATGAAGCTTGTCCAGCCTAGAAGACAGTAAGACGGGCATTAATGTACTCATTTCATAGGGTTAGGTGATACCTCCAAAGTCACACAGCTAATAAGTGACAGTGCTGAGGCTTGGAACTGGATCTGCTGCCCCCATGCATCTTGGTCTTTCTAGACTCCATGCTGCCTCCCCTTTGCTCCTCAGAAGCTACTATGTGCGCACAGGGAGAATTTAGTATGGCAGCGTGGTCTGCAGGAATGGTCGGGGCAGGCACTGGGAAGAAGGGGCAGCTTGCCCTTTAATCTGTGACTTCCCAAAGGGTCTCCATAACCTGCCCTCTCAGAGGCTGCAGCTCTCCCTGCACTCACATGAATCCGCACAAATAAGCTGCTTCATTCTGTCATCACTGCAAAGATTCTATCAGAAGAAACCAGACAAAAAGTCAGCTGAATTCAAGTTTGCCAACTTCACTCACTTGCTCAACACATGCACCGAGAACTTACTAAGTGCTGGTCGCTGTTCTAAGAGCTGAGGATACAGTGGTGTGCAAGGCCCTTGCTTTCATGAGGCTTCTATTTCAGTGCAATATCTGCTGCCTATGTGTCCTTCCAAATGTAACTCAACCTCTTGCCCGTCGGTTCTCCCATCCATGAAATGGAGACAGTAGTACCTGCCTCATAAAGTTGTGGGGAGGCTGAAGTGAGAGAATGAATGTAATGTGCTTAGCAGAGACCTCACCTATTGCAAGTGGTCAAGAAATCTCAGTCTGTTCTCCACCCACTTGCCACCCTACAAAATGCATGCAGACAGACCTGCCTTTGCTGCTGGCATTCCTCTAGGTGGTGAGTGTACTTGTTTGATGCTGCATAAGTTCTGTGGATTATTCCAAGACCATTTGACTAGCATGGGTTAAAGCAATAAACTGGAGCTCTGTGTTCCTCTACTTTATATACATTATGATTCTGTATATGAAACCATAAAACTCAGGACAGATTTATACATATGCCATGCTGCATATTTTCATAGAAATGCTTTTCCAGGCACCTGTAATACACTGATATATGTGAGCAGTTTCCTAAAGTTTATTTCTCATAGATCTCTCTTAAACTGCATGTAAAGTGACGTTTTATGGTTTAACTTTTGTTTTCATGACACAGCCCCAATTTGCATCTCTGCCATAGCATTCAGGACTTCCCTGCTTACAGCATGTGTATTTCCCTGTCCTTGAAGCATTTCTTCGGGAAGCTGTTTCTAAAGACCCCAGTTTGGCATCTTTCCTGAAGAAGCCAATCCTTCTGTGACTGTCTTGTGGAAATGGACTTGAATTATTCACATCCCATATCCAACTTGTTTATGGGGTATTAATGCAAAGAAACAGAGTGGTCTCATCCTTGGTGTGGTCAGAGCCCTTGGCATGACAGCAGCTGTGAAATCTCATTGCCTGTTTCCCAAGTGGTTTTATTTGCCTGGGGTTGACTCAGCCTTTCTGACCTGTACTTTCTTCCATCAAGTTCTGAAACAAAATAGAAAAGAAAGAAATGCACATCCACCAAGTTCCTTCTATGAGGCAGACTCTTTATGGAGCACTTTGCAGATCTATAATCTCACTAAAGACCTGCACATTTGGTAGTATTGACCTTATTAAAAGAAATAGTTGCAGAAAGATTAAATACATTGACCAAGGTCATATGGCTAATGAATGGTGAAGCCAGGTTTCAAGTTCAGATCTACTGACCACAGATCTTTCTGTTGCATCAAGCCCTCCAGCATCCAGGTCACTCAAAGGGGTTCTAGGTGGGCAGAGTGTAACCTCGTCATCTCCGTTTTACTTACAGGAAGCCATTTATTTGAACAGTCATTCAACAAACATTTTATTAAGTGTATCGTATGTGCTAGACACTGTGGTAGGTGATGCATGTGAGCTAGCCACAACTGCATATATTTAAAGGGACTCCAAAAAACTTAGTTTTATATGTGTGTGGATGGATGGATAGATAGATAGATAGATAGATAGATAGATAGATAGATAGATAGATAGATAGATAGATAGATAGATAGATATTGAGAAAGACAGTCAGTCAGTCTCATTCTGTCACCCAGGTTGGAATGCAGTGGTAGAAACACAGTTCACTGCAGCCTCAGCCTCCTGGGCTCAAGAAATCCCCCTGCCTCAGTCCCCTGAGTAGCTGAGACTACAGGCATGCACCACCATATCTAGCTATTTTTATTATTATTTTAGAAACAGGGTCTCACCATTTTGCCCCAGCTGGTCAAGAACTCCTAGACTCAAGTGATTCTCTTGCCTTGACCTCCCAAAGTACTAGGATTGCAGGCATGAGCCACCATGCCCTGCCCACAGCAATTTTTTTAGTTCCAAAAGGATTTCTCACGACTGCCTCCTGCCACTATAAATGTTTTGTAAGGAAATACTGACTCACATAGTGACTATTTTCTTCCTGTGACTCCAGTTGTCCCAGGCTCATATTGGGCACACTCAGAGGAGGTGCTTCCTGAACATTTTGGAATGAATCAATGAATAGATGCATTCACGACAGCCCTAAAGAATATATGGCACATGTTTGTTTGCTTATGGACATTCTCCACAGGTTAGTGTTGTGTCCACTGCCTGCCACAGCACCTGGAACAGATTGGAAGCTTGCTGAATGAGTATGAGTCAACAGATAGTTAATATCAGAACAATTTAGGCACAATTAGAAATAATCATCAGATGCATCAGAAATGTCACCAGAGTCAAGATGAGTGTGAGGGGAGTGAGGCACAAGCCTCAGGTGCAGAATTTAAGGGGACACCAAAAAACTTAGTCATCAAGATAAATAGTATTTTAATGCAATATTTTAAATATTCAGGACAGGATCTGAAAGGACTGAGACCAGGATAAGTCAACAGAGGCATCAACAGATGCATCAAGAGATGCATCAACAGAATGAAGAGCTGGATCCTGCCTCTGTTTAAAATTTTTATTTTTTCTTCCTTTCTTGCATTAACTTTGGTTTTTAAAAATATTGCATGAAAATATTATTTATCTCAATCACTGAGATTTTGGCACCTCTTAAATTTTGTGCCCAAGGTGAATGCCTCAATTGCCTTAACCTAGCCCTGGCTCTGTAAAGCCAATAGAAGTAACTGAAATTCCATGATGTCAGATTCTATGAAAGGTACTTTGTGTACATAAAGTTGCAGAAGGTCCCCAAAAGGTCTTGTCTGGAAAGTGCTGTTCTGATCTCTGTTTTACAGATAGGGTGGCTCAGACTCAAGGAGACAAGTCTCAGGACACACACCTGAGGTGTCACAGATGAATCACAGATGCGCTTGAGAGATTGAGCTTCTCAGTCCCCAAGGAGTGCTGGCTAGTAGCTTTGGTTACAGAGACCCCTGGATGGCTGCCTCCAACCAGATGAAGCCTAATGCATTTACACCCACATGCTGCATACATAATATATCCCACTGATTCCAGCCATTGTAAGAAGTAGGATGATTTTAAGTACCATGTTCCTGCTGCCAAGATGACAGCAATTGTAAGGTGCTCACATTTGTAAGATATATCCCAACTTAAGAGATTTTATCATGCAAAAAAGTGCATTTTGGAATTAGGTGAAATGCGTTATCATCATATCCCAAGTAACCATGATATTGAAAAAAGTTGGGGAGACTGTACTCAAGGGTATACTGCAATAACAGACATAAAAGGACTTTGGCATTCTCTAAATATCCAGAAGTCCATTCACCACCCCCAGGCTGTCAAAAGCTGATGTGATTCCTGCAATGAGACAAACTTTAACAGAAAAGCAGAGGATGCTTAAAAAGGAGACTATTTCATTTGCCTTCTGGAGCAATTTCCCTGAGAGAGGAAAGATTGCAGTATTAGTTGTCTGCTTATATTATTCTTGGGTGGGTTCAGAATTTTAGCTACTTACAAAATTATTTGGAGCCACAGATTAAGGAGAGAGGGCTGATGCAGTGCAGCTGATGTGAGACTCAGACTCTCTTTTAGTTACCAGCCTCTATTTAAAGTAAATCTATGTTGAGCTCCAGAGATTCCCTAGCTGTCATCCAGGGCGTCATAGGATGGTTTTGGGTTTATTATATAACACTAAACTATCCATATTATTCCACGTTGTACTGATCTGCCTACCCCACCAGGCAATTATATCAGTACACCTAATTAATTTCATTCCAAAATATTACATTAAAATTTATTTAGACTTATTCACAGTGCTACTTTGATCCATGTCAGCCACTGGCTTCCTGACCATTTTAGGGCATGATCACAAAACAGCTGAGTCTGCCTCCCATCGTGTACTTTTCTAAAACATATCTACCCAGCACAGACCCAAATCAGCCCACAGTGGTAGAGCAAGCTCGACAGCATTAGATTTGCATGATTTGCTTAAAAGGCTTGAAATTCTGCCTCGTGTCATTTTTATCAAAATTCCAAATCAGATGTAGTAAACAGTAAAACATCCTTTTTGCTGGTGTTCAAAAGACTATGGAGAGATTAATATGGAGGGGCATGGCCTGAGGCCAGACTGCCCAGTTTTAAACTCACCTGTGCCTCTTACTATGCCTCAGTGTCTTTATTTGTGAAATGAGGATAATAACAGTACCTACCTGTTAAGGTTGTTTTGAGGATTTCCAGGGCTAATATCTGTAAAGCTCTTAGATCATTGTGCAACAACGGGCACATAAGATTGGCTGGCATTTCTGACCATAGGCGGCCCCAGCTCAGGGTTTCCACACTCAGTCATCAGAGCTTGTCTATTCATCCAAGGGGTGTGAGCCTACAGTTCTGAGGCTACTGTATAAGTGGATTTGCTTCTCCTCTCCTGCTCTGACCTTTCCTTCTTCAACATTGGATGGATGCAGTTATCACCTGAAAAGTGGTTCCTGATTCATAATGGTGGGTCTTTAACATATTGTGCCCAGTGCATGGTAGGCACTTGATAAATTTGGGTGAAATCGGGCAAAAGACCAATGCCGCCTCTGTAGACCTGTGGTATGTCCGTAAGTGGTTCCACTTTCTCTGCTCCATGCTGAGGTATCCTCTCCCTTCCTCACTGGAAAAACTGTCCAAGCAGCAAACTGCCCTCACTGGGCTCTTGAGGGATCAGGGAGACCAGAGACCAGCTATTCACGTAGATACATGAATTCCCTTGAATGTCCTCTAAAGCTTACTGGATAGAATGCCAGTGTTGGCATTCATGCCCATGAGCATTTTTCAAGGAATATGAGAAACTTCAGATCATTTTTGAAACATCTAAGGTAATAAAACGAATAAATCACATTCACAGAAGGCAGTCGCCCTTTATTTAGAATCTTCACATATCAGAGATGATGGGCCTATATGACAGAGCGTTCTGTGCAAGAAAGAAGCCCACTTTTTATCCTGTCAGGAAAAGAGGTGGACAAGGAGTAGAAATAAAGTTATGAAAAGTTATCAGAGCCTTGGGAGATGAAGGATCTGTTCAATGCTGAGTGCATTTTGAGTATACTTTTGAGTTGGGGAAATTGGATCTGAGGGAACAAAGGGGACTGTATTAGTTGTTTATTACTGCATAAAAATTATGCCAATGCTCTGTGGTTTAAAACAATATTTAGTATAACACAGTTTCTGTTCATCAGGAATTTAGAAGTTGCTTCACTGGGGTGCTAGCTCAGGGTTCCTCAAAAGTAAGGTCTACTTTCAAGACGGCTCACTCACATGGCCATGGCAGGAGGCGCAGTTCCTCACCATGGGGTCTCTCTGCAGGCTGCTTGAGTAACTTCAAGATTTGACAGCCAACTTCCACTGGAGTGAGAGATCCAAGAGAGAGTGAGCACGGAGGAAGCCTCAGTGCCTTTGTATTACAGTCTTTGAAGTTATCTCCTGTGCTGATGTTCTAGGGCAGCCATAGCAAAGCACCACAAACTGGTGGCTTAAAACAATAAAAAAAATTATTCCCTCTCACATCTGGAGGTGAAACATTCAAAATCAAGATGTCAGCAGAGCTGTGCTCCCCCTGAAGGTTCTAGGGGAGGAATCCTTCCTTGCATCCTCCTCCTTCCTGGTGGCCACTATCAACCCTTGGCATTCCTTGGCTTGTAGATGCATCATTCCAATATCTGCCTCTGTCTTCACATGGCTGTCTTCTGTCGGTGTATCTATTTGCCTAAGAGCACCAGTCATTGAATTAGGGCCAGCCATAATGACCTCATCTTAACTAATTATATCTGCAAAGACCCTATTTCCTAATAAGGTCATATTCCGAGGTTCTGGATGGACATCAAATTTGTGGGATGGGTGGGGGTGTTTCTATACAGTCCACTCTACTTACCATCATTTCTGTTTTGTTTTATTAATTACCACTGAGTTATAAGTCCAGGCCACACTCAAGAAGAGGGGAATTAAGCTCTGCCTCTTGAAGAGAGAAGTATCAAAAATTTTGTGGACATATTTTGGAACTACCTCAAGCACAGTGTCACACTTCCAGATACCTGTTATGCTGGGACTTTCTGGTCTTATGAGGTTGTGTGGCTCCGTGAAAAGAGATAAGAATATTTGCAGACATTCCATGTTATTTAATGACAATGGATACGTAGAAAAGGCTATTTTAAGTGAGTTATCTTAAAATGAAAACCAAAATTCATTTAAAGATGAGTGAAAATATTTTGACTTGGACTTTACATTGAGAATGTATTTAAAAATTAGTATATTTTACTTAAATTTGAAAAATATTTCAGGTAATATAACTATTCACTAATTCTTGAAGGATAAATTGTCATGTTTTGTTTCAACTTTTGGTGCAATTTTTCTGATAAAAATTACATGATTTCACAACATATTCTTTACTTAAAGTTTGACTTTCTCAACATTATAAAAAGGGTTATTTTGCAAATTTCAGGTATTTTAGCAATATTCCCCAGTTCTATTGGGATTCATGGCATTCTTTTCTAAAAGGTTAAACTATCATTATCCTTAAAAATTCCTCTTCTTCAAATAAGCTCTAGTAATGTTTCTGTCACATCATCATATCAATAATTCTGCATGTGATTCCAGCAGCTCTTCAATATCACTTTTTTAAACTTCATGAATCTCCCATTTCTGGCAGAAATTTAAAAATTTACCTTATGATCAATTTACAGAGCATTTTTATAAGACTATTTTATAAGAGTTGGTAAGAGATCGGTTATGATGTTGACTAAGATTCCAGTGTTAAGTCGAGACTGATTTTGAATGGGGACTGACTTTATAAGTGGTCAATTCAGTGACGACTATTTTCATACTATTGTGAATTTACTTTTCTGTAAAAGTTTGCAACAGTGGAGACTCCTATCATGAAAACCAGGCAATAAGAACTCCCTGAATTTTTCTCTTCTTTCTACAGCTACACTTCTATCCTCCTAAAGATATCATTAAAATCTTTCTATCTTCTTTAATGCAATACCATAAAAAGTAATAATATTAGAATTACTTTGAAGGGAAGTATATTGCTGTAGGGAAAGGTTGGCATACATAATTAGACACTATTACTAGTATCTAATTGCATCATGAACTTCTTTACGAAAGATAAGCACACATCATTTCAGATAACCAAGAGAAGATCTGGTACCCTGATTTCAAGGGAGACTTCACGTGGGGGAAAAAAATCGACCCCAACTGGATTATTCCATTTCATTTTAACCTGCCCTGTAGCAGAGGTCTACAATTTGTTCTTCAAAAGTCCCATGAAGTCTTAAACCAGTGTGCAAGGCAAAAACCAGTGTAACAAAAATAAATGACAGGATGTCTTTTCTTACAAATGTCATGGTTTATTCAAAGGCTGTGTAGTTACGGAGTCGTCAGTTTAGTAAGTTTTTTGAGCCAAACATTAGAGGCCCAGTCATGAGAAGCTGTCTGCCTTTCTTTAGAGAATGGCCCCTTCCCACAGCAACCCACTCCAGTCCCACTTTACCCACTTGGAATGTGCTAGATGCCTGAAGTTCCTTGCTGTCTTCAAGAACAGATTGCCTCCACTGATGGAGATGTTTCCACGGTTTGTTTCTTCTGCAGCTGTTTTTCTTTAACCTTCACTTTAGCTTGTTTCTGGGTGAATTTTGGCCATCACCTCAGTATCTCTATCAATCCCAGCTTCAACACATTCACAATGGATTTTTAGCAATGGAGATGGTCAGTGTACTTATCATTTGCAAGTAACTTAATAAGCCTGCATATATGCATTCTGCTTGTTCAACTTTTGGAAATAACCCATTCGTAGCTCCCATTCTGCACATTTTCTGCAACAGAAATGAATTTTTGGTTGTCTCTCAGAAGTTCATTTATAAAAACTTAAAGCCAGCTGAAGATATGGGGTCAGGTTGTGTGGTTCCATACCATATACTGTTAACTTTCTCAGACTAAATGTTTGCATTTTCATTGATATGACTCTTACTAAAAGCAAAAAAAAAAAAAAAAAAGGTTTAATATGAATGAAAAATAAATGATCAGTTATACATATTTCTCTGTGTAAGTGTATATGTGAAAGAGTTTCATGCCAACGATGCCTTATCTTTTACAAGAATATGTTTCCAACAAGTAAACCTAGTGACCGTGACTTTTTAAAACTGCACATGATGTAACATATAATGACTGCTCACTCTAAAACTGCACACATTCTGATAGTGAACACAGAGTTATCTGACATGGTGCAGTGCTCAATCTCAGTAGTGTTTAATGGATAAACAGGAGATATTTTCACATTTATGCAGCTGTTGCTCACAGGCAACCAGTTCTTTAGATCTTCAGATTTTCTCTATAATTGTCATGCGGTCCATAAGCAGACTTCCTTGTCCCAGAATCAGTGTATCTTCTTGAGCCTGGTCCTATTCTAATAGCATCCTTTGTGATTGTTTTTGTTTTTTCTGTTTTTTTTTTTTTTAAAGTATTATATGTAGAGAGTAACTGTAGCAGATGCTGTTGGCTATACACTTAAATTCTGACCTTCTCTTCTTCATTGATGGAGTAGTGATTTTGTTCAGGTAGGCCCTCTCAGAAAACATGACTCTATCCCCCCTTGGGGGACAAATTCCAAATAGTCTAAGACTATCACAGGAATCCCATACTGCTTATAAGTGACTAGGTTTAGAGCTATGCACACAGACCTTGTTCAGACCAGTGAAATGAGAAAGTGTCAGTGCATTTATGGGAAATATTTATTTGGTCTTAAAAAGAGGCAGAAGGAGAAGACAGCCCCTTCTCTTCCTCTTGTCATTGGCATGCCTGGATATGATGCCTGGAACTGCTGATGAAGCAAAACTTGGAAAGGAAGACAGGGTCACAGTGAAGTGGGGTCAGTGTCCTAACATACCCTCCCTGGAGCTTTCCTGACCTGTGGGCACCTTGCTCTGGGAAATAATAAATCTTAAATTTAAGCTGGTTAAGTCCAGGTTTTCTGCTCCTTTTGCCAAAGCGATTTGAAAAAGTAGCCAAAATAATAAATCAACCCATACTGTAGGCTTTGCTTGGAGGGAGCTTCTGCCCATGTTTACTTGGTGGTTTTGAAGACTAGCCAAGGTTTCTCTGAAGTGCAATGAACTGTAGTCCAATTTCTCATGAAACCTTGTGCTTACATCCTGCTATTTATCCTATTTATTGGAGTTTATTTGTAGGTTTGTCTTCCCACACTCACACTGGGAATTCCCCTTTGGAAGAGCCAGATGTGCACCAGAAACACTACCATAAGCACCAGTCAGTAAAATGTCACTAGCAAAGAAGATGCACTCTTTTTGCACACTGGTTTACTGGGGAAGACGCTGCCAGAGTTGGAGACAATACTAGTGTCATAGCTGTGTGTGGAGGCCATGAAACCAGGAAAGGGGATTATGAAAATTAACTATCAGTATGTATCTACACACAGTCACGTAAGATGACAACTATGAATGGCATGCGGACTGAAGATGGCAACTATGAATGACATGCGGACTGAAGGCTTAAGGTTGGTGTGGGAGGGTGAAGTCTGGACATGCTGCTATAGGAAAGGGAATGGAAGGAACCAAAAGAACTAGTCTGTCTTATGGGCAAACAAAAGGGACTTGGCGTATTAGAAACTGGTTCTCTCCAGGAAAGCAGGATCCTGACTACCTGGTTGAAAAAACTGAAGGTCATTACCATCTCTCTCTACTCCTATCACTTAGCCTTCGAGAATATTACTTCAGCTCTACTTCTGAGCAACCACATGGGTCTCATGAAAGGGACTCAGCTCTGGTTTGCTTTCTGTTTCTTAAATGATAAACTATGAGTTTATTCTCCCTGAGGTCTGCCTCTGTTGCTGCATTGGTTTCAGTGCTGGTCTGTAGTCATAGCCACAGCCACACTTCTTTTTGGCTGTGGTTTTGATATTGTATTTTCATACTCAAAACTTCTTGGCCTTCTATCTCATAGTCAGTTTCCTATAAATGATAGCTTCTCCATTTGTACTTTCCTCTGTACTTACATGATCCGTGGTAATCTCAGACCCAATATATTCAGAACTGCAATCATCATCCTTCCCATCCTCAAGCTAAGACCTACTCTCCAAAGTCAAAAACACAGGAAAGAGTCTTAATTTCTCCCTCCCTTTATCTGTTACCTACCAACTCTGTGTTATAATAGATATAAGAAACTATATTACGTGTGTGTGTGTGTGTGTGTGTGTGTCTGTGTATTAAAGGTTGGGCTTGGGTTCAGAGTTCAAGTACATTACAAAAAATCTATTGTCAGGACAGAAATGCCCTAATAATGCAATCAGAAGAACTGCATTCTGCCTTTTTGTCCACATCAGACATCTAATGAATGGATGTCAGTTATCCAGTTTGCCCAGAAAGGCAACAAACTCAGTAAAAACATCATGAGCTCTGTGATAAAGCCTGAGTGTGAAACCCTATCTTGATCCTTGCTAGTGGTGTGCTCTCAAACTAAAGAAATAGTCAGCACTTAGTGGGGTCTGTATTAAATACTCTACCTGCCTCACCAATGAGGTGGACACTATCATTAGCCACTTTCCCAGGAGAAAATCCTGAGGCTTAACATGATTTGTCCAAGGTCACACAGTTCAGTTATGGACCCAATATTCAAATCTAGTTCTGCCTGACTCCAAAACGGGTATACTTAACCACTATACTCTATTTACTTTATGCACATGATCCTGTGTTTTATCTGTAAAGGGAGTCGGGTGTTTACTTTCTAGGGTAAGCGTAAAGAATAAGTGATACAATAGAAGGAAGAAACTTGCAACAGTGTCTGACACCGAGTAACACTTTATCTAAATGTTAGAGACCCATTGCTCATTGACTAGCTGTGCGTTGCTGATTCCTGGAATTGATTTTCCTGTGGATTCCTTTGCCAGAGCTATATTTGCCTCTCTTCCAAAGTTTTCTAATTTTATATTTCAGTCTTCTTCCCATGTAGGACTTTGGTTTATTTTAGTTAGTTGATTATAGGCCAATCTCTTTCTACCAAGCTACAAGCCCCTCCAGGGTCCCCTGTCATTACTTTGTATGTCTAGTTATCAGCTCACACCTGGAGCAGAATGAGTACTTACCTAATATCTGAGGAATAAGTCAATGAATTTTTCACATCATTTATGTTTTTAACTGCCTCTTTTACAAGGTAGTGCCTTTTTCTTTTTTTTTTTTTTTTGTCTGAGACAGAGTCTTGCTCTGTCACCCAGATTGGAGTGCAGTGGCACGTTCTCGGCTCACTGCAAGCTCCGCCTCCCAGGTTCAAGCCATTCTCCTGACTCAGCCTACCCAGCAGCTGGGACTACAGGTGCCCGCCACCACGCCTGGCTAATTTTTTTGTATTTTTAGTAGAAACGGGGTTTCACCGTGTTAGCCAGGATGATCTCGATCTCCTGACCTTGTGATCCACCCGCCTGGGCCTCCGAAAGTACTGGGATTACAGGCGTGAGCCACCGCGCCCGGCCAAGGTGGTGCCTTTTTAATCACAACATTCTGCACATGGTAGGGAAGCACTGGATATGTTCAAAGCCTGTTGCTTCTTTTGCTTAACAATGAACATGTAATTAACTAAGGATGAAAACCATGATTTTAGGCATTTGTGTCTCTTCCAACAAACACTTTGTAGTGCCTGCCTTGTGCTAGGTACTGTGTTAGACATCAAGACTACAAATGAAAATAAAACAAATCAATCTCTGACTTTGGTGGTAAGCACACGATTTTGTAGGAAAGAAAATAAAAAATGAAAACAAAATACCTTTATTATTCATAGAGGTCTATAAAGGGCACAATGATGGTAGATGAGTAGGAGTGATTCAATCTTTGATGGGAGAAGTGGAGATGAGAAGGGCAGGAGCAGGGTCATGGAAGGTGCTGGAGAACTAATCTGCAGACTCCCTTGAGCATAACTGTGTGTTTTCCAACCATCTTCTTTGTGTTTGGGAAGTACAGGGTATGTATGTAGAGATATTTGCTATGTAAAGGGGAAGGGCTCTTGCTTTACTATGCAATGTCTCATTGAATTTCTATGGAAGTTTTGATAATGCAAGAAGTAGTTCCACAAAATAATTGTCAGTCTTCAAAGAAACCAAGAAACAAGGCTCTTTTCCTCTGAGTGTTGACTGCAATCGGCGCCTCATGGCAATTAAGCAGTCCCATCCCCTATAATTGAGTTAGTGCACAAGCCACTTCATACATTTATTTCTCAGGATTGCTGAAGCTACAGCAGTCCTAAGAGCCACATTTTCATGGAAGTGGGGGGTTGAAGGCAAATAGGTGTTGATTTAGATGCTACTGGTTCCATCAGCATCTTTTCTACAGTATAAATATTTAATATGCCAGGACATTAAGATATCAAGGGTATATATACAAAAGGCATAGGTTAATACTGAGACTCAGGCAAGATGGTTTAGTAGAAATGCCCTAAGTTCAGAACGCAGAGCCAGGAATCTTGATTTCAGTCTGTCATTTGCTTCTTCTGTTGACTTAGAGGTAAATCAACTGTCTCCCTGGGGCTTAGATTTTTAAAATCTGTTAATGTATATTTGTAAAATGAATGAATTAGTGGAAGAATGTAAGATGAGGATCATAATACCTGCACCACCTACTTCATAAGAGTTTTAAACAAGGTAATTATATGTTGGAAAGATAAAATGCTTCAAGACACGTGCCCTCCAATTTTTAAATCAGTGGTGATAAATATCACTGTCAGGATTTCAGAGTCTGAGAATGTACAAATGCTTTCATCATCCAAATTTGCCCTTGACCAGGAGAAAAGAAATGTTAACTTGAAGAGCAGATGTTATATTGCATTTTTATTAGATAATTAACTGATTTGAAACTCTAAATATCTAGCCTCCCATGGACCTGACTCAAAAATAAAATTTTAAAGTTAAAAATAATGGAAAGTTTTCAATAGCACTGAAATAATGACAAATAACTATAATAATCCCTCATATAGGTGTACCTAACATATATAAAATATTTTACATTTTCACATTTGATCATGCACAAACAGAAGGCACTCTGATGAAGCAGTGGTTCCAGCTAATGCTTTCAGGGAAACATTGCATAGTGGGAAAGACAAATGCTTTGGAATAAAGGAGGCCTGGGTTCCAATCTTGACTTGTACCACCAACGTCACTTCAGATAATTATTTCATAACTCTAAGCCACAATTTCCAGACATCAGTGAAATTGATCTAGCCTTTCATACCCAACATTGTAATGTGGTCATGAGAATCAAATGAAATTTTATATACTTATATCAATCTATCCATTTAATCTGTCAAAGGGTAGACCCTCAGAAACGTCAGCCCTCATGTCATCGCCACTGTAATTGGTAGAAGAAGGTCCTACTTTTATAACAGGTGCCAGGATAATGCTAAAAGATGAGGTTCATATTTTCTGGACACTGGACTTGCAAAGGAAAGCTGTGCAAAGGCCTGCTAACTCTGTTTTGCCTTCCGGACCTCTTCCTTGGAGAATCTTCCTGAAGGCTTGGAGCTTACATAGGACTAATCTCAGTCTTTTTCACTGACCTTCCCAAGTTGTGTGTGTGTGTGTGTGTGTGTGTGGTCTGAACTCAAACCAATGTATATGTACTGCTTCTTATGGCATTATAAATGCTCATACAATATTTCATTCCCAAGTCCTTCCTTCTCCCCAGCCTCACACCCCCTTTCCCTCCTTCATTACTCCTTTATGCCCAGCCAAGTAAAACCTTCCAGTGGAAGGAACTAAGTATATACACTAAGAATGAAAATGCATAGCAAGCTCCTGTCATTCTCTTATACTCAAGTATGTTCATCTTTGGGGAGTATTTGCTGTACCCACACCCTCCCTGTCAAACCCCACTCCATCAATTGCCTCCCTCCTTTGTGCCATCACAGTTGTCTAATATTCAGCATGTTATACGCAATTATTTTTTTACAAGTCTCTTTTCCTCATACACTGAGAGATCCTTAACAAATGTGTCCAAAGCACTTGGCCTGGGCACTTCACAAATATTAAGTATTGGCAAATAAATGAACCTGTAGATTTCTTCTCTCAGAGCCTTTACTACCTGGTGGGGAAGGGTGGGGGCTCCCCACAGGCGAGTGGGGGGAAGACCTGGGTTACCCAAGTGCCCCGTGCATGTGCTGTGGTACCTCTGCCCTTAGACAGCTTAGACATGGCTGCCTCCATCCTGTGAGCTCTTACTGCAAAGGAGGAACCTGACTTCTTTACCAGACTGATTTTGCCTATATGTTGGGTCCTGCTACCTTTTTCAAAGTGCTTTTACATAGAGCATCTCACCAAATTTACAAAGGATTCATGGGGTTTTGGGAAGAAAGATCACAAAGGGAGTAATGACAGTTTTCCTTAGCAGTGTGTTTACCTAAAATGGCAGTGAGAAATGGAGAACCAACCTTTAGCTTATAGACAGGATGCCTTGCTTTTTGGCCAAGTCAACAAAGGCTGTTGTAGTCCTATTTGTGTTTGCTTCTCACAGTCCCTTCCCAGTGCATGAATGAAAAGTGTGTATGGAAGCATAAACCTGCGCTGAGAGGTATATTGATGATAGCTGAGAGTATAAATCTGTTACATGCTATTTCATTTTTTTTTCTGCTCCTCCTTCTCTTTTCTCTCCTTGCCCTTGGGTCTTAATCACCATCATCATCAACACCATCATCATGCCTTTATTCACGTTCTTCCTTCCATTCCTCTTCTATGTGGCTAAGTCTTACCATTCTAACTCAAATGTCACCTTCTCTGACCTTCCTTGCAACCCTTCTCTGCTGCAGTACCATTCTGTCTATTACACTCTTATGGCACTGAGCACTAGCCCTGCCTATTAGGTTGTTTAAGTAGCTGACTTCCCACTTAAATCAAAGGCAGGTGTTATATGTTATTTTTTTATAAAACACATAAAGTACTTAGAGCACTGCCTGGAGGCAGTAAAACTCAATAACTATTAGGAATTACTGTTGTTGGTATTAACCCCCCCTCCCATTGCTCCATTTCTTGGCACCAAGGAGGTATAATGTGAATGTTTATTTTGTTGAATCCAAAGATAACAACACCTTTCTTAGAAACCTAATTTCATTTTGCCTTCTGCTAGTTTGCTTTCAGTGCCTATACTGAACTCACCATGTAGCGGAGAAAAGCCTGATTGCTGAATGGGAGTGGCAAGCCATAGATAGCTGGGATATTTAAGAAGTACAGCTGTGTTGTCAGCAGGCCACAGTTCCACCTCTGAAGTGCCACAAAGTAAATCTTGACTCATAAAATATATGGGTCAAGGGAAAGTGGTCTCTCTTCTCAACCGTATACTCCAAGGCATAGCCTCCACTAAAATGCCAACCTTGCTGCCTGCTGCTGAAAGCATCTGCCCCATCTTGTGTACCCAGCATGTATCACTCTCTGTGGTTAACTCTTAACTCTTCCAGTGGGAGGGGCTTAGACTACCTGCAAATGGGGGCTGACCTCAGTCTAGGAATAAATACCTTCCTGAGAAGCTGATGTTCAGCTGCAAGATGTTTACCTACAACAACCTTGAGCAGCCAGGGCACAAGGTCGGATTGCTTTTGCTGCTTTTTTGAGAATTATCTTATATTCTTCCTATATAAAGTGAGAGTAGCAGGGATGGGTTGGTCCCATTCCCAGAGCACAACCTCACACTATGTCTGGCCAACTCAGCTCCTGGGAACCGCTCTCTGTCAGAGACCGAATAGAATTGTCGTACTGATCCTTTGCCCATAAATTTGCCCAATAAAGTCTGCTTTTGCATGACACTGGGATGGTTGCCATTACTTCTAGTCCCCACTAATGAGTATCTTTAACTCCCTTGACAACCATATGAAGTAAGTTTAATTGGCACCTTTTAGCAGTTGAGAAATCTGGAGCTCAACTAATTTCAGCAACGTGCTCAAGGACTCGCAGTAAGTGGAGAAGCATGGGTTCAAAGTCACGTTTGTGTGACACCAAAGCCTTATTACTTTGTCACCTGCCTCATGTGGAAGCTTCTGCTCCTCATGGAGAAGGGGGACCCTGTGCTACATGATCCTCAGAGCTCCTTGCCAGCCCAGATGCATGGAGTCTGCTGGCGTCTCTGAACCTGCAGTTAAAGAGAAAGTGGAATGTTAGTGCCTCGATTTTATTATGATCATTTGGACAGCAAGCAACTTCCCTTTCTTCTAAGTAATTGCCATTGTACAGATGACGTCTTTCAGGCGCAGGAACAGAGAATCTGAGGAAGGAGGTAGGTCCATGAAGAGTATTCATTCTCTTCCTGTTTTCCCAGGAAATCCCAGGAAGTGCTACATGCAGTTACTTTATGAATTGAAGTCTGGGAAAAATCTCTAAACCCTTCTCATGCATGCATCATATGTTGCTTTTCAAAGGGAAAGAACATGCATTAAAAAGATATGTTCAGTCTTAAACCTGCCTTTGAGCATTCAAGATCAATTTGAAGGCTGATTAAGTTGTGCTCTATAGATTTCTATAGACAAGTTCATCAAGGCATCCATTCCTCTTCCCCTAATGATGCTGAACCCCAAGTTCTTCTCTGAAGTGCTTTAATTTTCACTTGGCCATTGCAAAAAGACAGTGACTTAATGAACTGCAAATACGAAAAGAAAGTTACATAAATCATCTTCGCATCCTTTTCCGTGGTCGTACCATGACTATTCTTTCCTCATTACAGTGCCTCCAGTGGCTTCTCCGTACTTGGCAGTGGAAATTAAATTATAAACCACATTTTCAGCAATGTGATACACCAATAAAAACATAAAATCATCAGGATAAATAACAAAGATGAATTTATGTCAACATAGTACAATATTATTTTACCCTGTGTTACCATAATTTTCTCCCATTTGATTCGTTAGATCTTTTAGAAGATGGTTGCCTGCTATTATATATATATATACATATTTCAGAACTACTGTCTATCAATGAAAATTTTACAAACTGACTTCCAGGAAAAGACTACTACACAGTACCCTTTTCTTATTCTCTGACAGACAGTCCTGCCTTTCAAAATGATAAGATAATGAGTTTGTGGTTTGAACACAGCTCTGTGTTTTAAACGTAGCATTGAAAATTAAAGTGAAGTACTAATTAAAGATTAATCAAAAGTGCTAGACCCCTAGTAAGTTCAGTGCTTTTTGCTTAATTCTGAATGGCCCACTTTGAAAGAGTATTTCAGCTGAGCTAGAATTTTAATCAGCTGGCTAGAAGTTGGGAGAATAAGAGAAAGAAAGAGAAATAATCCTGAGGGTACATGTTTAAAAATGCATCAAAGGCTGTTGGAAAATAAGCTCTTAATCTGTGTCGTGTTGGAGGGAAAGAATGTTGACAAGAGGACAGGATGCATTGGTTTCTTCTGGCCTCCAGGGTGGTGGCCTTCCTGAGATCCATCAGTGAGAATGGCCAGCCGGCTTCCCTTTCAGAACAAGCTACCCTTACTAATGCTCAAGGGAGAAGCCTGGATACCTGGAGGACTTCATAGTCATTCTCCCAGCAGAGGCACTAAGGGAAGAGCAGAGGAGTCTATGCCTGTGTTTGGCTTCAGACGGTCTCTTTAAATTCAGCACCCCTCTCAGCTGGAAAGGCCTCTCCATCCATTCCAGAAACTCCTGTGTGGCTGGTGTTGCCCTGCCCCTAGCTCTCACAGAATTTTGGATCTCAGAACTGAAAAGGTCCTCAGAAGCATCCACCCTTACTTCCCTGCCTCCATCTGAAGCATGAAACACCTCTATAGGTGATGTGCTGCTTGATTACCCCTAGTGACAGGAAACCCAACTCTCCCCAGGGTCACTCATTTCACTGTTGCCTAGCTTATACCCCATGTCCTTTCTTCTGTTGTTCAAAATTTCTCTCCAGTAATATGATCCTTATCTTCAATCTCTGGAGACTAAACATGTATGTGAAATTGCTGCTTCACAAGCCAGTGCTGCTGACACTTAAAGAAAATCACCTTAAAGCTCCTGGTTTTTCTCCAGGAAAATCCTCAATGGTCATCAGGCAACCTGCTACTGACATTCCTGTTCAGTTTCCAGGTACTGAGGTTGAATGCAAAGAGCCCAGGTAGACTGGATGAGTGATTCTGCTCAACGCTTACCAGATTCTTCCTTCAGATCCATCATGAGCATCTTTAAGCCTTTGAGTCATCACCTGTATAAAGGTGTTGTATGAGATTAAATAAGCTGATGCACATAACATTGTTCTGCAACACACCTGTAAGCGCATATCTGTGGAAACCCTCACCTTACACGTGGAATCAACTACCTCTTTTCAAAAATTACTGGGTTATATACATGTGTTGTCAATCACCCTCCCTAGAAGGACTATGTGTCAGAACACTCCACACTACTCCTCCTCCTCCTCCTCCTCCTAAAATAGTTATTGCTTATCATGTTCAGGAATTGAGTGTTACTATAGCATTCAGTCTTCACAACAACCCATGAGGCAGTGCTATTGCTATCCCCACATTACAGATGAAGAAAGAGAAGTGAGGAAACCCTTGCCCAGGTTGCACTGGGGGTGTGGAAGAGCCAGATTCAAACCCAGGTCTCTGACCATGGGTCCAACTGAAGGCCCTGAAGCACCTAGAAGTTGGCCTGGGGAAAAAGGAATGGGAATCTTCTAGGAAAGCTCTGTCTTCCAGGAGCAGAGTCCCATTGCCAGATCTTGTCAAAGAGGGAGCAAGCTTGGAGTGG
Source organism: Theropithecus gelada (assembly GCF_003255815.1). NCBI lineage: Eukaryota > Metazoa > Chordata > Mammalia > Primates > Cercopithecidae > Theropithecus > Theropithecus gelada. The sequence goes on from NC_037684.1 coordinate 21,881,758, forward strand.
GACTTTGGTAGGAATCAGTTGCCTACCCAGCAACCCCTCCCCTCCCTTCTTTGTTAATAGTAGAATCTGAATGTCTTAGCCCCTGTCTAAGTTTACCATGGCTATCACATTCTTCCTTTTCAGATCCTTTTGCAACTAGTGGTGACCTTATAACCCTGTCCAGTCAGTGAAAAATAAGGTGGAAGGAAGGTGTTTTTCTGCTGCTGCTGCTGCTTTTCCTTTTCTCCTTGGAACAATACATTTTGATGATATCTTCCTCTTTTTTGTTTTCCTTTTCCTCTTGGAAAAATAAATTGAGAAGATGTGCTACTTGGAGCCATTGACAGTCTTCTTGGTCATTGACAGTGACCGTTAGACAACCAACCTTAAGATAAAAAGTAAACTCACAAAACATGGGAAGATAGAGGCTGAATCCTTACTGATACTTTGAGCCACCACAGCAACCCTGAAGTAACCTATTCCTGCCCCATACTTCTTGTCACTTGACAAGAATCTGAATTGCAAACAACAGCATCCACTGTGGTCAGGAATCTGAATTGCAAACAGCATCCACTGTGACTAGTTCAAATTTTAAAAACAGTGATTTTAGAAAGATGTTAGGGGACTTGCAGATTCTCCAGGAGGGCCAGAGAGAGCCAGGCTTTAAAACTACAGAGACAAGAACAATGTCCAACCACGCCTTGGGAACTGTTTTAATGAAAGCATCACCATCATAGCTATTGCTCTCAGCTCCAGTTCTGCACATGCTGGAATGCTAGTTCTGCTTGGCTCCTTGGAAGAAGTAGCAGCCTCTACCATGATGAATCGCGGCATAGTGAGTGCCCACATGTGGCCACCCCCTCACATTGCTCACTCATGAATTCAAGTCTTACATGGGTATATTCGATTGGTATAGGTTGGTGAAAAGTAACTGCAGTTTTTGTCATTACTTTCAATGGCGAAAATACAACACAAGTTCAAGCCTGTAGTCTAGATGCGAAGAGGTCTGGAAATACCAGTTTTCTAGTCTCCTATTTTTGAGCAGGGAGGACTTGTAATGTTAGATTTTAACTAAAATATGGGCAAGATGTGGAACAGCCACAAATGGCAAATATCTACTAGAGTGACACAAACACATCATCATTCCTTAAGCCAGTGTCAGTCAAGTATTCTGTTTCATGGCTCTCTCCCCTCTGTCAGGTGTGAAGTAAGCAGAGAGGCTGCATGATGGCCTCTTTGCTGAAGCAGAAATGTCAGCTTTGTATCCCTGGAACACTTGGGCCCTGACCCTGCAAGCTCAGGGTTGTGACGGAGCCATTTAATGAGGTGAATTCCTAAAGTCATTCAAGAGTTGCAACTTTTTGGCATCAACTGATCATAAACCCTTCATGAATAAAAACAACAGAAACTACAAAACACGGAAACATAGAATTGTAAGGCTGGAATGGATCTCAGAATTTTTTTCTTTTAAGAACAATACTTTTTCTAAATCAGGTACATCTGAGAGAGAGAGAGAAGAAAAAGACATCCCTGGTCTACTGTGCAGGAATCTCATCCATTCCTACATTCAGAGAGTTTTCTGGGATCCCAGCACAGTTTTCATGTTCAGTCACCTATGTGTAAAAGCTTTCAATACTTTCTTGACTTTTTTCTTTTTTCTGTTTTTTTTGTTTGTTTGTTTTTTGTTTTTTTTTCTTTGGAGACGGAGGCTTGCTCTGTTGCTCTGTTGCTAGGCTGGAGTGCAGTGGCGCATTCTCAGCTCACTGCAACCTCCGCCTCCCAGGTTCAAGCGATTCACCTGCATTAACCTCCCGAGTAGCTAGGATCACAGGCATGTGCCAACACAGCTGGCTAATTTTTATATTTTTAGTAGAGATGGGGTTTCACCATATTGGCCAGAATAGTCTCGATCTCTTGACCTCGTGATCTGCCTGCCTCAGCCTCCCAAAATGCTAGGATTACAGGTGTAAGCCACTGTACCTCTTGAGCTCTTTATGTCTATATTGACTCCTTTCTTTCTGTGGGTTGGGCTACTTCTAAATGTCATAGCAAAGTTTCAAATACCTTATGCTCTAGGAAAGAACAAGGTCTTATAAATCAACCTAACCTGGACTCCAATCCTGTCTGAATGAGTCCTTGATTGAGCAGGCCACTTGCCTCTCTGAACTAGAGTTTCCTTGTTTGAAAAATTGGGATGATAATTATAAGCACCTCACTGGACTGGTATGAGAGTTAAAATGCTGCTATGCTAAAGAAGGCATCTAGCACGATGCCTGGCATATACTAGGTACCTAAATAAATGCTACTTTCCCTTCTCTTTCCCTTTGTGGTCTTTCCGCTTAGGGGGGTGCATTGATTGTCAATTGTATTCCTCCCTTACGACTCTTTTTCCTAAGTATTAGCATGAAGCTTTTCAATGTAGCTCCTCATGGCTGCCTTCATTTGCATAGCACTGTCTTTGCAAGATGTCACAGGGGTAATCTTTTGAACCCCCATGGAACATAGCCTCAGCACCTCACTGCTCTGTTTCTGTAACAGCTTGGACAATCCAGAGGTATAATGAGTCTTTATAGCCACCAAAGCTACAGACTTGGTAAAGATTTCAAACACTTTAAAAATTAAAGGAGGAAACTGCAGGGAAGCTGCAATGGGCTGCTTAGAGGATTCCAAACACATTCATGGGGGCAGTCTTTGAGCTGTTACCCTTAGGCAAGGATTGGCAAACCTTTTTCTCTAAACAACCAAGCAGTACTTATTTTAGGCATGCTTTTTTTTTTTTTTTTTTTGCTTTTCTTTGTTTTTTTGTTTTATCCCTTAAAAATATGACAACCATTCGCAGCGTGCAGGACCATACAAACACAGGCTCTGAGCTGGAACTGACCTTGGGGGGTGGTTTACTGACTTAAGTAACAACCAGACATCTTAATAAAATCAAGGAATGAAACCCTTCACCTATGAAATAATGAAAATAGCTAACATTTAGTGGGCACTTGCTATGAGCCATGCACTATTTTAACATAACTCTTCATAGCAACTAGTTATTTTCATTATTCACATATTACAAATAAGAAAAGAGAGACAAAAAGATTAAGCAACTCAACATAAATGTTAACCAGTAAATCTTTGAAAGATTTATTCTGTGAACAAAATGCGTTTAGCTATGACACCACCCTATTGGAAAGTTTGAGCATGAAAATTGTTTTGTTTTCCATGTTTGTTGTTCTTGAAGCTTTGATTCCTCCTGGAGTGTCTTGAGTTAGTTTTCATATTTGTTTCGATGGTGGAATTTACTGGGAGGTAGTCTAAATATGTGGGGAAGTAAAAGTTTGGGATGCCTTATTTAGGCTATAACAAGTCCTAGGAATTCATTCATTCAGTAAATTTTTTTTAGTATCTACCCAATGCCAAGCCCCACATAAAACCTTAAGAGGAGGGACAATAATACATTCAGGTCTCTAACCCCATGAAACTCATGGTCAGAGGAGGAAGATCAACATGTATGCAGAGAAATGAAATGCAATGTAACGAATGCTTGCAAAAGCATTTGTTACATGCACAGGAGCAGGTACAATGGGCAAGGGAATAGCCAGATGAGCTGGGACATGTGGGAGACTTCAGAGAGAAGAAGGCTGGATGCAGAGGGATGTTCTGAGTTTGAAGAGGCCAAGGCTGTCTATATCTCCAGGAAAATCACTGTCTGCAGTGCCCAGCCATAGGCCACCCCCTTAGACCTCCTAACTCCCTAGTCACAAGAGGCTGCGTTAGTTTGTACAACACCAGACACAGTCACAGATGAATTCTACAATCTCAGTGAGTTTGTACAGTAGAAATTTATTTCTTACTTGCTCTAAGTCCAAACAGTGGCAATGGGAAGAGGGGTGTAGAGGAAGTTCATGTCTTCAGAGATGGAGGCTGAAGAAGTGGCTGCCATCTTCAATGCGAGGTTTCCAAGTTTGTCCTGGGTATTGACATCCTGCCAGCATATGAGAGAAGAGAACAAAAAGGGGAGAGTTTTATGGGTCAGGCTTGAAGGTGGTCCACATTATTTCTGACTACATTCTGTTAGCCAGAACTCACATGGCCACACCTAAGTTTAAGGAAAGCTGAGAAATGCAGTTCATTTTGTGCACAGGAGGAAACAGAACCAGGCTCGATAAAGAGCTAGCCAGCCTGTGCCACAGAGCCTACTCAACCACCAAGTACTCACAGAGCCCATAGGATGTGTTAACTCTATGTCTAAAGATGGGACTAGTAACGATTACCTGTCAGCAAGAGATTAATTATCTGTAGCTATTTTATTTAGTGCAATCATGAAAGAAATATATAGATACTATGTATGCTGTTAGCTGGTAAAAGGTATAAGAGTTTGCCAAAATATGTCCCTAAAGCTCTATTTCTCTGAGATTTTCTTTCCGAAAAGGGTTCCTCAAGTAAGAAAACTTGTAATGTCTATATATTATATTCCATCAATTCTAAGACCAACATTTTTCACATTTTAACATCTTTAGTGATACATTTTATAATAGACTTCTTACACTTTAATTTGTGTGTGTGTGTATGTGTGTGTGTCTTAGTGGTGCATAGTATGCACGAAAGCAAATGAAATGCTCTGAGAAGTCCTGCAGATTGAAAATAAAAGGGGGTGGTAGTGAGATAGTCTGTTTAACTTTGTGTCTTCCAAAGGTATTAGAAAGTAATTTTTATGTCACTAGTATCTATTAGATTGAATGTTCCATGGTATGCACTTTGCCAAAACTGGGAAAAACGGTGAGAGCTTTGAGTTCAGTGCCAGGTGGAGTAGCTGTCTGCTAGGTCCAGGCTTGCTAGGAAGGCCTCATAAAGAAAGTAAAACCTTGAGCAGATGAATCATGAGGGTCCCAGTAGGAAATAATAGCACTTATTAGGAGAACTTGAGGAGAGTTTGGTAGAGGGAATGTTTGCAAAGCTGTGTGCAGAGTATAGAGAAACCACAGGAAGAATGCAGTGCCTAGCACTGGCTATCACTGCCTTTAGCTATTTGAATGAGAGGGCCAGGTAGAGAGGGCTGCCTTGAGGGCAGCAGTGACCTCGGTTGAGGGACATAGCCACACGGATGAGATCCTGAGTAGGGAGAGGACAATAGAATAAATACCCTGGCTTCTTGTTCCTTCCTCACTCCAGTCTCCTGCCAGGGCCCCTCACTGGCCAAACCCAACCAGAAGCCAGAGAATAAAGGAGCCGCTGCTGACCCTAAATCAGGGGCCTCCCTAAAGGCCGGCCTCCCAGAGCAGAAACAGGTAGGAAAGAGTGGAGGCAGGAGCTAGGGGTAACTCTGAATATCCACACAAGCAGGGCTCTGAAGGATGCATGGAAAATAGACTAAGCATGATTAAATTCGCCCAGGGAAAAATGTGATCACCTTCCAACTGCCTCATTGCTTCATAGCTTATGAAGTCCTTTCATATCATCTTTCATTTGCTGTCACAACAGCCCGTGAGGTACACTGAGCAGGAGTAATTATCCATATTTTACACATGAAGAAGTTGCCTTCCTCACGTTGGAGCTGGAAAGGTCACGTTGGAACCTGAAGGCAGAATTTCCCGGAACCAACCTGGTGCAATTTCCACCATGTCAATGATGCACTTTGCTGACGGTGTCCCAGAAGGGTCATCTCCATGAAAGGACATTATCATTAGTCACCTGCTGCTTTACTTTCCAGTAGATAGTACACTTCAGTTCTTCCACGTGTATATAGCACTTTATACTTTCCATCCACAGTATAAAAAGGTCATGGAAAATCCACAAAAACCTGAGGCCTTGCAGCAGCTGAGAGGCCATTCCTACTGGGCAGGCCCCATTCCCCTGTACCCCCTTCAGCAAGTACTTATTACCATGCTATTTTTCACAATGCAAAGATGAAATACACACAATGGATTAAGAGAGATTATAAGTGCCTAGAGTAAAAGAACAATAAAGTATGTTGAGAAATTGAGAAATTAAGTGGTATGGGCATTCTAGGAATGATAGAGAAGTCCTATCTTGGAGTATCAGGGAAGGCAACTGGTTCAGTCTGTCGGAGCCACCGTCTATACTGCCTGTTGTGCAACGTTCAAATCATTTTGTTACATTTCCTTTATCATGGAAGAGGTAGCTTTTATCTGAGCCTTAGAAAAGGCAAGAGTTGGGATGAGCAAAAATGGGAGAGGGGCATAGGCCATTTGTATGTAATGAGTATGCAATTGAAAACAAAAATAAACATGCAAAAGTGAAATATGTGAAGTCCAGTTGATGTACATGTTGTGTAACAGGTTTGGTGTCCTGGTTCAAAAGATGGAATTCTGAAGTCAGACTAACTGGGTTAAGTCCATGCTCTGATGCTCACTAGCTGTGTGACCTTGGGCAAGTTACTTAACCTCTCTGTGCCTGCTTTTTCATCTATAATAGGCAGCACATATAAAACAGACAAGGTTTACACCCCATAGGGTTCTTAGAAGGATTACATAAGTTAATTCATGCGCAGTGCTGAGAAGACGGCCTGGTACAGAGTATATTCTACATTAATAATTTTAATAATGTTACAAAGATGGTCCCAGAAGAGTTAAAAGAGGAGGAAAAAAGCATCAAAGCTTAATTTAACTTCAGCTTTTGACACAATCTTCTATAACATACCTTCAGCAGTTTTATGCATTCCTTAATCCTGTTCTTTTCTTACACGTGTGGACACAGTCAACAGGCAAATGCAGCGAGGCTCTGATTGAACTGAGAAAGCATTGCTTTTGACATGCCTAATGATTTCCATTTTTGTTCCTATTAGATTAGATTGGCAGACGTATGCTTCCTCTTGCTAGATTCAGCTCTTTCGTTTTTCTGTTTTCCACTCATGATCACAAAATAATAAAGAAAATGCAACAAAATGATCCGAAAGTTAAACAGCAGGCAGTACAGACAGTGGTACTGACAGACCAAACCAGCGGCTAGCCAGCACCGCTGCCAAGGCCATGCCTGCAAATGGCCATTGGTTAGTAAAGTGAGGAAGTCAGAATGTGTGAAGCAACAGTGAGAGATATCACACAGTGGTATATGATCAGTCCACCATAGTTTAAGAATATAGATAAAACACACAAACATGCACATATTTCAAGAGACCGATATCCCCAAAGTCTAGGAGCAGTTGCCCAAAGGTCTGGAGGGAAGAAATGCCCAAAGAATAAAAGATTCAACATACAAGTATGATTAGAGTGCAGGGCAGGAGTCAGGGTGTTGTTAAGGATGGGATCAGTGCTGGTCTGAGCCATATTGAAGTCTGAGGCAAAAGGAAGAATAGTAAGACTGATCTTGCCTTTATTTAAAATGTTAAAGTTTTATTCATCCTAGTGTTTTTAGCATGAAAATTTCTGAGTTTTTAAAGTACATTACAAGTTATCTTAAGCACATTTCAAGTTATTTATTTTAAGTATATTACAATGTTATTTATTTTGATTATTGAATGTTGGTGCCTTCTTAAATTGTGCAGGGAGACGGGTGCCTCTCTTCCCCGCACCAACCAATCCCTGGCCCTGCTAGAGTGTACCTGAAGGGATGTATTAAATGAGATGTCTTCAAACTCATCTGGCACAAGCTTAAATCCTGGCTCAGATCTGATCCCAGCCACATCCTGAATATGTTACCATGGGTAATTTATCACCACTTTAAACGTTTGCTTTATTTCTCAGTGAAAGAGCCATAAAACCTAACTCATATGTTCATTCATCTACCAATATTTATTGAGCACCCATTATGTTATTGAGGCATAGGGACTCTAAGTTAACAAAACAAAACATCCCTATTCTTAGGATGTTTTCATTTTAGTTTGAGAGAGCAATAATCAGTAAAAATAATATGAAATGTCATGTAGCCTAGTTATGGTAAATGCTTAGAAGAAAAATAAACCAGGGTGGAGTGACAGTGAAGGCAGCAGAGAGGGGTAAGAAAGAAGGACAAGCTTAGAGAAAGGTTATAAAAAGGAATAGTGGGACAGTTATGTCTAACATGTGTGTCACAATGCCTAACACAGCTTAATGACTTAATAAATGATTTATGTTGCCCTAGCTAGAAAAAAGGTAAATTTGGGATGACAAGTGGGGACCCACAGACATGGCTATGCTGCCACCTATGAAGTTGAAACTCCAGAACTCTGGGCAGTTCTAACAATTCTACCACTAAGAGCATTAAGTGCACAGACACAGTGTTCAAGTCTTAAGAGTTGTCCTCATCCACTGGTTCAGCTCTGGGAGCATGAAGGTCTCTGGCTCTGAGACCTGGAAAATGGAGTAATCAGAAAAGTTCCACCCTGTTCTCCCTCCATAGTGAGCACACCTAGGCTTCATCCAATTACAGAGAGAACAGAGGAGAACCCAGATATGCAGAAGAGAGTAAAAATGACGGGCAGAACTGGAAAGCAGCCCCTTGGCAATTGGTATCCAAAATGAACATGATTCCTTTCCAAAGCAGCATCCAACCATGAGTAGAGAACACCAGCAAGGCCGTCGCCCTTGGCTGGAACCAGAGGAGCTGCTCCTTACTCTGAACTGCAGCGACTTGAGTGTGTACACCCACCATGGCTTCCTGGAGTCGGCTGATCTGTCCTGGCCCAGTCATGTGGCCCTTTGCCAAGGTTCTGATGTGAACGCCTGGGCATTTCACTAACTCCTTTCTTGGCTGTTGGCTTCCAGCACAGCAACATGTAAAGAAAGGAAAGATCCCTCTTCTTCATCTGGACTTTCAATGTCTGTTAAAAATCAAAGAAAACACAAAAAGGGAAAGCAAAAGTAAAAAAAAATAAATAAAGTGCTGCCCAGGTTAGAAAAGGCAGGGCTTGTGGAAATGTTTAAACTCTCTCTGTGGATAAAACCTCTAGTGGATTATTAAGCAGCAAAAGTGGGTGGGGGGAGGGCAGTTGAATAAGGCTATGTCTCCTCCTTAGGCCATTGTAGAAGAATTCTGGCTGTCATTCCATCTAGAAACACCAAAAATTTCACAAATGACTCATGGTCTTTCATTCTTTAGAGTTTTCTCACATGATATTTGGACCCCCCATCAAATACCTTCTTCCCTCCTTTTCTGCCTGCCTAACACCTTCCAATTCTTCAAAACTTAGAGCAGATTTCCAAGAAGGACTCATGACCAAGTCCAGTTAGATGCCCCCTTTTTTGTGTATCTAGAGCACCACGCTACGCATTATTTCTACTTACATTTATTGAATACCTACTATGTGCCACTGTTAACAATTTCTAGAAATACTTCACTGAACCAAACCAGCTTTCATTCTAATGGAGTGCAGGACAGTAAACACCTAAATAATTTATATATGTCCAGAAAGGTTAAGCAGGAGAGTAGTAATAATGGGAGAATGCAGGTAGTAATAATGAGCGAGTGTGGTCAAAGATGGTTTTTCTGTTTTTGTTTTTTCGTTTGTTTGTTTGAGACAAAGTCTTGCTGTGTCACCCAGGCTGGAGTTCAGTGGTGGATCCCGGCTCACTGCAACCCCTCCCTCTCAGTTCAAGCTATTCTCGTGTCTCAGCCTCCTGAGTAGCTGGGATTACAGGTGCATGCCACCATGCCCGGCTCATTTTTGTATTCTTAGTAGAGACAGAGTTTTCCGTGTTGACCAGGCTGGTTGTGGTGACTTCAGGTGTTCCACTTGCCTTAGCCTCCCAAACTGCTGGGATTACAGGCGTGAGCCACCACACCTGGCCAAGGATGGGGTTTTTAATATGAGATATGAGCAGAGGCCTAAAGAAAATGAGGGATGATCTACGTGTATATCTGTGGAAAGGATAGTCTAGGCCAGGATTGGTGTCAAAGTCTCTGTAAAAACTCTCAGGTGAGCATGTGCTGGAAGTCATCAGGGCCAAGCAAGGAGGCTGATGTGTGTGAGCTGGGCTGGAAAGGGGTGACCACAGGTGAGAGCAGAGAGTGTCCAGAACCAGATTATCCAGAACCTTGTGAGGAGTTCAGATTTTACACTGAGTGAAATGAGAAGCCACTGAGGAGCTCTGAGCAGAGGAGTGACATGTTCTGACTTAGGTTTTTACAAGTTCTTCCTGACCCCTGGATATAGATTAGACTGGATGGGAGTGAAGGTAAAAGCAGGAAAACCAATTAGGATGTCATTCAAATTAGTTCTGCGGAGAGATGGTAATCATTTGGACCAAGGGAGCAGCTGTGGGGAGACAGCAATGATCAGATTCATGATGTATTTGAGAGTAAAGCTGGCATGATTTGCAGATAGATGGACTGCAAGATACAAGGGAAACTGAGGAGTCAGTAACGATTCCAAGGTTTAGTGGATGTTCTTTCAATATTGACTTTCCCTCTTTCCACCTGTCCATGGCACTTGACCTACTTCAAAGTGGTTAGGGATTCACCTGTCTCTATTTCCTTTTTAACTGTGGGCTCCCAAGAAGGGAAGGAGGTTTTTCATTTGGTTTCGTCTACCCAGCATCTAGCACCTGAATATCCAGCACTTAGCACCTAGTACCTGGCATGCATTATGTGCACAATAAATATTGGGAAGAAGGGAGGGAGGGAAGAAGGAAGGGAGGGAGGAAGGGAGGGAGGGAGGAATTAAGGAAGAGAGGAATTAAGGAAGGGAGGAATTAAGGAAGGGAGGGAGGGAGGGAGGATGGATCTTTGAAGAAATTAATCAGCTACAGCTCTTCTACTAAGGAGTTCTACCTGGGGTAACAATCCTCAAGATTTCTACTGGATTTGCTATCCAAACTAAATCACTGCTCAGTTATTCTACCGAAAAGAAACACTTCTGCACCCAGTTTGTGGTCAGTAAGAATAATAACTGATGTACAAGTTAGATGCAATGCATTATCTGACATAACCCTCACACTAATTCCGGGAAGTGGTCTCAATGAGTAGGTGCTAGTATGCCCATTTTACAAATGAGAAATTGAAGCTTCAGAATCTTGAGCCAATTGCCAAAGGTCACAGCCAATAGGTAACAGAACTGGGAGTCAAACTTCTGACTCTAAGCTCCTTGCTTTTCTGCCCTATTAAAGTAGCTTGGTGTTAAGTAGTCTTCAGGTGTAGGTGGAAATTTTCAAATATGATTCAGACTACAGGAAATGAGTTTGTATGTCAGAGATTTCATCTAGACATGAGAAAGAACTTTCTCAATAAAAAGACTCTCTGATATTCAGAAAGAATGTAACAGGTTCAAACTATGAGCTCAACTTTGCACAAGAAAATCAGAGCCGGGGAGGGGAGTCCCCAGGTTTATAAAACAAAATCATTGCTTTCAAAAGATTATACCCCATGAGTCATCCAACAAACACTGACTGAATGCCCACTGGGTGCCAGTTGGGGAGGTTCATGTACATGCACGAGATAAGAACACTTTGGAGTGGGAAATTGTGTAGGTGCAAACAACATTCTAATAACTCACAGTTGAACGGGGTATTACTGGGGGCGGGGAGGTTCTCAGGTTCATGTTCTGGAGTCAGACTTCTTGGGTTCAAATTCTGGCAGCTTGCAAGCTGTGGAACTTGAGACAAGTCATTTAACCTCTCTGTGCCTCGTCTACATTACAGGAACAATGGCAGTAACAGCCTCATCAGGTTCTTATGATCAAGTGAGAAAATGTATATAGGAACTCAGCACAGAGTAAATCCTCAAACACGGACAGACAGAAGGGGATAAACAAAGAGCAACAGGCAGACAGAGACAGAGAAACCAAGAAACAGAGGGAGAGAAAGACAGAGATGGGGAGCATACATTTCCCAGTAGGGAGCAGGATTTGAGTAGAGCTCTGGAGGCTGAGTCTGGAGGCAACAGGAAGAGAAGGGAGAGTTATTCACTGGACCGGAAGCCCGTCCATGTTCCAGGCTCTGGCCCAGCTGGGAAGAGAACCCCACCTGCACTACTTCCTCTTAGAAGAAATATGAGCACAGGCTTTGGGGCCTTGGGAAACTGCTGGAAAGTTACTTTATTTTTAGGCTGCAAATCTAATAAGTGACTTCAGAAGGTGACCACATTTCATTTCCATTAGCTCATCAGCAGTTTCTTAATGAGACTAATTAGCCCTAAGCAGCTCCCATCCCTGTAGGGTTCTGCCGAGAGCTTGGTTGTGTGTGAGCCAGCAAGCCTGTGACCTCTGTCAGTGGCGAAGAGGCCTGTTTCCTGGGCATCAACTTCACCCAAACTTAATGCTTCAAGACATCTCATAGTAAGGGTTTGTGGTGCCATGGATCTGTAGAGCCACCAAGGTGAGGATCAGCTCTATGGCCATGAAGGAAGCTGCCCCAGGTGCAGATTAAATCAAGTGGCCAATACCAACTCTTGACCAGAAAGAAGGCATCCACAGGAGATCTAACTCAGGAAGTTTAAAGTGTATATGGTGGTTTCCTCAGTACCCACACTTGCTGACACCAGAACACAAAATAAATACATATTTAAATTCACATTTAGTGATTCCAAGCAAGAGACCTAAACTAACCGTGATTTTCTAAGATGCTGTTTTTCTCAATTATAAAACTGGGCAGATAGCCATGGCTGCTTATGACTTGTTTTTTTAGCATCCTTTTTATGGACCTCAGGATGATACATCTGATACATAGCCTCTTTCCTGCCCCATGAGTAAATTGTACAAAGGAGGCTTTTGATGTAGGAGCTTTATGTTGGGCAGCTAAAACAGTAACTATGATAACAGCTGCATTTATAGTCTTACTACATGCCAGGACTTTATTACATGCTTTATCCACATCATCTTATTTAACCTCTCGACGCCCTATGAGGTAAGGGCTATTATTATTCTTGTTTTACACATGGAGAAGCCAAGAATCTGCAGGAGGGAAATAAAAGAGCCCAAGATCCCATGGTTTGTCAGTGGCAGAGACACCATTGAAACCCAGGTCTTTCTGAAGCCAAAGCTGGTGAATTTAATGTTGCACATCTACCCTGAAAGAAAAGGGACACATTAGGTGCAGCTTCTGCACTCAGAGAACCATCATCTCAAAAGTGATCCCTCCTTCAGGAGTCAGTGAAGTAGTGTGGAGAACACAGGGCTCTAGGAACCAAGGACCAGAGTTCTAGTTTCAGCTCATACTTCCTGGGAGACACAAAGCAAATCCTTTTGCCTCCCTGGATGCTTGTTTCTTCAACAACTAAAAGAAGGTTTAGAAAGATGTGCTAAATGCCCTTCCAATGCTGACATTACATCATTCTACAATGTGCGGCGGTAATAGAAGCAAATAAGATATAATAAAATAAAAAGAGATGCTACTTTTGGCAACTGTCAGTTTTGTGAGTATTTCTAAGAAAATTAACTCTTTTTTAGTGCAGAGACTTAAAAAAGAAAGATTCACCCAGCTAACTTATTTCCTTTCTTATTTAAATAAGTTTGCAATTACTCAGTGAGGTAGGATAAAGATTACGATTCTGTTCTGACAGTTGAATGAAGTGAGGCTCAGAGAGGTTAAGTGGCTTACTTAGGATCACACAGCAATTCAACATCAGAGACAAACAAGAGTTGACTTGTATCACTTGAAAGACCATTCTGGCAGTAGCCTTGTCACAGTTACACTTGGCATGTTATGCCCAGACCGTTTATTCCCCGAAGAAGACCACCAGAGTCCAGAGTCAAAGCNGACAGACAGTAATAACGATGAGCATTCGCGAGCGCGTGTCGGACTTCCGACCTGAGTCAGATGGGGCAACCAAGGATGGAGGCCCCCAGATGGGCACTGGGGAACGTCTCCCACCAGTCCCGAGTGGCTGTCTTCTAGCGCGTCCGCCAAGACCGTGCCACTTACAGAACAGACCAATACAGATTACAGATTACGGATTTCGCGAAATTTCAGGGAGACAGACAGAGACAAAGACAGAGACAGTGACAAAGCCGGCTCACCTACAGATTAAGATCCGTTGACTTGGGGGTCTGGTGGGCTTGGGGGAAATCTCGGACGAGCCCCCATTTGTTATGCCCAGACCGTTTATTCCCCGAAGAAGACCACCAGAGTCCAGAGTCAAAGCTAAGCAGCAAGGATCTTTATTACAGGTTCAAACCTGGAACTCTCCCTCGCTCGAGAAACGAGACGGGCAGGAGAGCTCCCCCACTGAGCTCCGAACAATGTTATATAGTCTAAGAAAAGTGGACATAGAGTTATTATACAAATCAGATATATGATTGGCTAGTGTTTGAACAAGGCGATTTGGCTAACTATGATTGGTTCCCGCCATTTCTGATATTTTGGTTCAAACTTTGAGGCGGGAGAGCAGGTTTATGGCAGCAAGAGTTTATCTTACTTAAACACGTCTTGTGACCTTGCCTCAGAACTTACAAAATCTCTGGTATGTGCAAAACAAAATCTCTGGTACGTGCAGAAAACCAGGTACTCACAGAACTTACAAAATCTCTGGTATGTGCAAAGATTAGAGAGCAGAACAAGGGTGTAGCGGGTGGGGGGCGGGTACACATCTATCTTTGTGTCCTTTCAGGCAAACACATACATTGCACAAAGGCAGTCAAATGATACTAATGGCAGTAAAAATGATGGAGAAAGCAATGTTGGGCTGTAGAGACTGCTGGGCATGGAATCAAGCTAGGTTACAATCCCCGCTCTGCCACTTACTAATTACACCATGGTGGGCAAATTCTTTGACTAAACTTCTCTTTGTGTGGTAGTTTCCTTCTCATATTTTCTTAACCCCTCTGTGACTCAGTTTCCTCATCTGTAGACTGGGCATGAGCATATCTTCTGCACTGCTACATACCGGTATGAAGGGATGTACCACCAGAAAGATGTGGGACAAACCAGCTTTGGTCTTCTGCCCCATGCATGCCTTCCAGATCTGAGGATGTTGGTCTACCTCATCAAAGGAAACCCTTGTATGCATCAATACAGTTAACTAATTCAAGCAAGTGACAAACGGGGCTACAGGTTCTGGCTTTAAATTCAGTTGGCCCAACATCCATAGATGGCAGGCATGCTGTGTGTTCTCTTGTGCCCCGGTTCAGGCATCCCACTGAGCCTGAGGAGGGTGGCATCCTCCCAGGCTTTTTATCTGCATAAAGAGCCTGCAGTGCATCCCTGCCAGCCATCACTTACAGGAGAAAAGTAAGCCCTAGGATAGAGGTTGCAAACTTTCTCTTAAAGAGACAGACAATAAATGCTTTAGACTTGCAGATCATTGGATCTCTGTCTCAACTACTCAACTCTGCTATGAAAGCAGGCACAGACAATATGTAAACCAATGGGTGTGGCTGCATT
Source organism: Theropithecus gelada (assembly GCF_003255815.1). NCBI lineage: Eukaryota > Metazoa > Chordata > Mammalia > Primates > Cercopithecidae > Theropithecus > Theropithecus gelada. Next base: position 21,896,976 of record NC_037684.1, read on the forward strand.
CCAGTGAAACTTTACTTACAAAAACATGTGGATTGTAGTTTGTTGACCTCTGGCTTAGGGAAAAGCAGCCCCACTTGGTGATCCATAAAAAACCCTCCTTTCATCTGTTGTGCATTTCCATACCAGTTCTCCCATTTATTCCTCCCAGCCATCCTGTGTGGATAAGATTCTTTCTAAGAGCAAGTTTGGAAGCCAAAGCTCAGAACAATTAAAGGGTTTGGCAAGGTTAATTAGAGCCAGTCAGGACAGGCTAACGGCTTTAACAAACATCTCCAATATCTCAGTAGATCAACATAAGAAAGGCTTATTCCTTGCTTACACCATAGCCCAATGAGGGAAGACAGGACTTTGGTGGAAGGGAGGACTCTGCTCCATGCAGTCATTCAGGGACCAAGCTCCTTCCACCAAGAGCAGCAACTCAATATTTTTGTGCCATGGTCCTCGTTGACAGTCTGGTATGTCTATGGACCTTTCTCTGAATAATGTTTGTAATTCAATAAAATCTACAACAAATTTGTAATGTGGTAATATGTGTGCCTCTGTATCGATGTATTATGAAACAAGATCTTGCAGCTACTCTGATAACTACTATAATTACAAAGTAGTGATGAGTAAAAATATTATTTTGAGATAGTTGATGTAATAAGTATAAGTGATATGAAAATATCTCTGATTTCTATTAGAAAATTAGTCATGCATACCAATAACACTACAATAGTTGGTGCTTACATTCATAATGAAAAAACTGCTTTCAGTTAGAGGTTAGTGACAATAAAGAGGCCATTTTTCATGGAAAGCAGTTTGGAGGTTCTTCAAAAACTAAAACTAGAGCTACCATATGATCCAGCAATACCCAAAAGAAAGGAAGTCAGTATATTGAAGAGCTATCTGGACTCCCGTATTTATTGCAGCACTGTTCACAATAGCTAAGATTTGCAGCAACCTAAGTGTCCATCAACAGAAGACTGGATAAAGAAAATGTGGCACACACACATAGTGGAGTACTATTGAGCCATAAAAAATAATGCAATCCTGTCAGTTGCACCAACATGGATGGAATGGAAGATCATTATGTGAAGTGAAATATGCCAGGCACAGACAAACATTGCATGTCCTCACTTGTGTGATCTAAAAGTCAAAACAATTAAACTCAGAGAGAGAGTAAAAGGATGACTACCAGAAGCTGGAAAGGGTAGAGAGTAAAAGGATGACTACCAGAGGCTGGGGCGAGGTGGAGATGGTTAATGGGTACAAAAAAATTAGAAAGAATGAACAAGACCTACTATTTGATAGCACAACAGGGTAACTTTAGTCAATAACAATTTAATTGTATACATTAAAATAACTAAAAGAGTGTAGGGTTGTTTGTAACATGAAGGATAAATGTTTGAGGAGATGGATATGCCGTTCTCCATGATGTGTTTATTTCACATTGCGTGCCTTGTATCAAAACATGTCATGTGCCCCAAAAATATATATACCTACCTTGTACCTGCAAAACTTAAATAAGTTTTTCAAGAGGCCATTGTCCCCCCCTCTCAAATTCCAGCATCCACTGACCTCTTGGGGATCTAGGGACCTAAGTTTAAGAACTCCTGATTCATTATCTCGGTCAGATTTCAGAAACCTCCCCTGGATTCTCTGCCACTGGCAGATAGTAAAAAGGAGCATGGTTGGAAGGTCTCATGGATGGCTTAGGGGCTTGATCATTTCACCAGCAGCTCACTGCCAGGCACTAAGTGACAGGACTCTACCAACCCATGGTAAGAGGCAGGGAGGAGCTCACTGTGTGAATTTTATCTGTACCAGGAAGTAGAGGAGAACTATATGGCAGTGAGCCCCAGAAGTCTTTCTCACACTGGTGCAAGCAGGACTTGAACACTGACTTTCAGGCAACCGAGCAATGCTGTCTTCAGTAATCCAAGCTGCCTCAATAATTGGACACGCAACCCAAACCATCTCACTTCCTTTAGTCCAGGGTTTCTCCACATCAGCACTTTTGATATTTGTGCAGGATAATTCTTTGTTGTGGAAGGCTTTCCTTTGTATCATAGGGTATTCAGCATCATCCCTGGCCTCTGCTCACTAGATGCCAGTAGCGCCCACCTGGGGTGACAGCCAAAAATGTCCCCAGATACTTTCAAATGTCCCCAGGCAGGAGGCGTGGGGCGGAGCTGCTTCTAGTGGAGCACTGCTGTTTCAGTCTCTTTACCTAATTGTTGGTGTTTAGTACTGTCTCTGGAATGTTCAACACACTCAGAAAGAAAAGCCAATAAGATACCAGAAGTTTCACTACACCTTTCCCTGAACTCCCACCCCTGAACCTTTGGCCGGATGTTTTAGAGAGATGAGAGAATCTGGGCCAGTTACACAGTGATGTGAAATTTGCTCAGTACAGGTAACTTAGCATTTCATTGGCAACAAGTGGAATTTAACGGGGGTTGGAGTGGTTGCCCAGCTCCGTTGAGCCAAAACAGCTAGGAAACCGAACAAAAAAGGTTGTTAAATTTGTTATGGACAGAGGACTGTAAGATGTTTCTGCTATTACTGCAAGTCAGCTGCATATTCACTCAGAAACAGAAGAACTGGTTTTGCCAGACACAAGACCTTGATCAAATTACTTAGTCTTGATTATGCTAAAGGTTCCACAGAACAGGAGCACAAAGAAACCCAGTTTTATAAAATATTAATAGAAGGCAGTTTCTCTTTCATGGTTATATGTTTTAGCAAACATATTTAAACAAACTTCAGCAGGTTTTCTTACTGCAGAACTTATCAGAGCCTTTAATTTGCCTTGCCCTTTTTTCTAAGTAGGGGACATAGTATTTCCCACTCATACATTTCTTCATAGAGTTTCTTGAGGGACAAATATTTTCCCAAAACACATTTTATATAAAATGCCTCTGGAGTCTCTAGGCCTCAATTTCTTCACACTCACACTGGCGTAGTAATATCTGCCTTAGTGACCTTCCAGAGCTATTGGGAGAAGAGATAAGAAGACACTTGAGAAAGTCCTTTGTAAACATGGAAGAGTTATAAAAGTTTAAGAGGTCATTATTAATGCATATTTATTAATAATTTACTACTAATAAAATTTTGCCTGCCATTTCTTCAATGTTGAGTTAATGAATGTGACAATTGAAGTAACTAAGGCCCCGAGAGGTTAAGGTCTTGCCCAAGGTCATGTAGCTAGAAATGAAGTCACAGACCAGATTAATTAAAATGACAAATACCGAAGCACTCTGAGCTCTGGAAAAGCACTGTCTGCAATGTCAGTGGCTTCTGTCATTGGTGTGGTTATGATTTTGACTGTAGTGGGAAACGAGGCAGTAGAAAATCAAACAGTGGCATAAGCCACCCGAGAGCTTGGAAACACTGAGGAAAGAGTGCTAGATTTAGGGTCAGAGCTAGGTTTCAGCCCTCTGCGTTTGACTTGACTTTTTGAGCCTTTATTCCCCATCTACAAAGTAGGAATTTTTTTTTTTTTATAATACCTGCTTTCCAACAGTGGTTGGAAAAGCCAGCATATTCCATGGGACATCAGGATTCTACTGTGGGAGTGGAGCCATTCGGAGGCAAAAGCTTTCACTGTCACTGTACAATTGCACACAGCTTTATGGAGAACCCACTAAAGCTGCAATTCTCTTTGATGGGCAGGTCCCTTCACAGAAAGCAAGAGAAGCAGGTGGAATGATCCTAGACCTTCAGGTGAAACATGCAAACAACCATGCAAAATAACATTGAACTTAGGGTCACCCGAGAGTGAGTTACTGGAGTTCTGAACGGGGCCTGATCATCTGAAAGTGCTCCATGGGGGAGGAGGGGCATGTGCTGACCACCTCTTATTTCACATGTAAGCACAGGCGTGGCCCCTTACAGCACCCTGGGAGAATGGGGCAGGCCAGTGCCTGATGGAAGCCAATGGATTTATGCCAAGACTGCAGCAATTTGAAAACCTGCACTGTAGGTGTGCAGTACTGAAGCTCCACATTCTGATATAATGGCACAATTATGTCTCAGCATTGATGCAGTGCTTTATGCTTTTGAAGTGTTTTACAACCATTAATTACCTGGACTATTAATGTGCCAGATACCATCACTGGAGGAAGCTGCTTCCTTCAGAGCACAGTGCTCTTGTTCCTCTCCCGGTGGCATAATTTTTAATCTGTTATCTATGACCCTCTTTTCTATTCACCCTGTGCTTTTTCTATTCACTCTGTGCTTTTTCTATTATCCGATTTAGTCCAAGTGAAATTTTAATGCCAATTGAACTTTTTAAAGTAAATAAATAACCTGGGCATGTTTATTTCTAAACAGATCCTGACATAAAAGGAAGGCTCACCTATTGTGACTGTTCCCTTAGTTGAAAATGGGGAGCTCTTTGGGAGATGGTTAAGCAGGTCCCCTCATCCTGATGGCTCTCATCAGTACTCCAAGAGTGCTGTCAGAAATCCTCCCCTGAGCTATTCCTTGCTTTTTCTTGTACTCAAGCCATAGACAAGCAATCGGCCTGAGAGCAGGTGGGACTCAGGACAGTATTACAAAAGGATATCTTAGTGCCCAAAGATAGGACTCTTTAGACAAAGAAAATCTGATGCTTATACTTTTTATACCAGAGGTCAGGAAAAGAGTTTAGATCATTAATTTCCTTCTCCATCATTTTTTTTATCACCTAAACAGTTCTTGAATCCATCCACAGATCTCCAGCTTTGCTCTCAATGCCTCGTGCAAGGCCTCAGCATCCGTGGATTAGTGTAGCCAGTGGGGCGCTAGTAAATGTTTAGCAATCAATTGGAGAAAGCAGAGCAGAAGCCTTGGTTTGCAGTGTTTTCCAATTTCAATGGTGTAAATATTTTCACTATGGCAAATTTCGTGGCAACATGATGACACTAAACATGGGATTGGAAAGAGATGCACAGTAGGACACCATTTTATGCTATCTCTACCATATAGATACAACCAATGCTAATGTACTCCAGAAAAAACATAAAAGTATGAAAAGAATTAGGAAGTGAGTTTTGAGAATGTATTACCGTTGTTTTTAATATCTTTAAATGTATTCAATTATAAGTTTATATAACTTAATTTGTAGTAGTGCTATGTTTAATACTTGGCTTGCAAAATTCCTAAAAATTTGGCAATCAGCTGACACGAGCTGGTACAGGTGGGCTCCCACATATTAGTGACTACAGCAACCTTTTAGCAGTGCCATTGCCTTCCAGACAAAGACAGGAACACATCTGCAGTTGAACAGGTTGAGTGTATTGCTGTTTCTAATGAGGGACAATGCGTAATGTGAGATATCATGAGGCATATCAGCAAGAGGTACTGGGAGGGACTTACAGGGTTCAGATTTAGATACTTTGGAGGACAGTTCAAGGAAGCAGGGCTTCACTCTGGACTGTGTGCTGTCAGGCAATGGGGCTAGTTATAAGATTGTGTATCCTAGGAAATCTTATCTACACAGAGGAGGAATGCAGCAGGGCTAAAACTGTAATTAGTAAACCATTACTAATAAATCATAATAAATAATGCTACTATAAAGACACATGCACAAATATGTTTATTGCGGCACTACGCACAATAGCAAAGACTTGGAACCAACCCAAATGTCCATCAATGATAGACTGGATGAAGAAAATGTGGCACATATACACCAGTAATATTATGCAGCCATAACAAAGGATGAGTTCATGCCCTTTTCAGGGACTTGGATGAAGCTGGAAACCATCATTCTCAGCAAACTATCGCAAGGAAAGAAAACTAAACACCACATGTTCTCACTCATAGGTGGGAATTGAACAATGAGATCACTTGGACACAGGGTGGGGAACATCACACACTGGGACCTGTCGGGGGGTGGGGGCTGGGGAAGGGATAGCATTAGGAGAAATACCTAATGTAGATGATGAGTTGATGGGTGCAGCAAACCAACATGGCACATGTATACCTATGTATCAAATCTGCACGTTGTGCACATGTACCCTAGAGCTTAAAGTGTAATAAAAATCAGCCACTCATATTAGCCAAGAAAGGGGAATATTTGGTCATTTTTATAGTTTGGACGATGTTCATGCTTTTTGTTTGCGTTCAGTTTTTTTTTTGTTTGTTTGTTTGTTTTTTTTTTGAGAGATGGAGTCTCTCTCTGTCATGCAGGCTGGAGTGCGGTGGAACAACTTTGGCTCACTGCAAGCTCCGCCTCCTGGGTTCAAGCAATTCTCCCACCTCAGCCTCCCAAGCAGCTGGGATTACAGGCATCCGCCACCATGTCTAGCTAATTTTTGTATTTTTAGTAGAGACAGGGTTTCGCCACGTTGGCCAGGCTGGTCTCAAACTCCTGACCTCAGGTAATCCACCCGCCTCGGCCTCCCAAAGTGCCCAAAGTGCTGGGATTACAGGCGTAAGCCACTGTGACCAACCTGTGTTTTTTGACTTGACCCATTGGAATTGCAGTGGCCTTGTCTGGTGTGGTTGGAGAAAATGTTTATGTTGATCAAGCAAGCATCAAGTCCTGGCTGATAGTCCCAGCCCAGCTCCTGGAGGGTCAGGGGCCACTTTTTCTCAACAGGGATCCTCACCCCCAATCTTGTGTCACCCAAATGTGTCTTTCCATACTGCTGAATTTTTTTTAAATGCTGATTTGATCACGTCATATCTCCAATTACAAACTCTCCATTTGATCTCCTTTATCCTTCAAAGCTTCTGGGGCTTCTTCTTGAGCTTCATGTAAGCAAGTCCTGCCTGACACTTCCCAGCTCCTCTGCATACCACGTTTCACCACCATTGTCTGCCTGTGCCGTTCTCATGCCTTGCAATGCCCTTCCTCCCTTCCCTCAGCCCTCTCGCTCTTGCCCTGATTCCGTGGAGAACCAGTTCATCATTTAAGGCCTATCTCACTGCCACCTCCTGCAGGAAGCCTTCCCTGACATCCACCCCACCCCATTCCTGTCCAGGCTAGAAACCCTTCTTAGTGCTCCAAAAAAATAATTAACTCAATAAATATTGAGCGAATGTTTTCTTTTTCAAGCTTGGTTTGAGCATTTAAGAATTCAGGTAGAAATAAGACAGACATGGTTCCTGCTCTCTTGGATTTTATATTCTAATGAAAAGAGATAAACAATCATATTTGTTTAAAAATGACAAACTGAGAAATGTAACCAATGTTGATCAATATTTTGTATAGATTTAAGATTGGGGTCTAGGGGAAATGACTGGATGACTACTACAGACCAGGCCTTTCTGCAGAGGTGACAATTTGAGGCTGGAAGCTAAATGATAGCATTCTGTCCCATGTTTTGGTCTCATGATCTGATTATGGGCCCATTTCCCTTCCAAGACTCAGGGAGGCTGGACGATGGCTTATATATCACTTCATTCCTAGCCCCCAAACAAATATAGATGTTTAATGAATATCTGAGGAATCAAAGGCCGCTCTTTGTCATTCCTTATTGCGGTCGCTGCATTATATTTGACATAATTTACTTGACTCAATTGTGATTCACTGAAGGAAAATCACCCCCAGCCTCAACCCAGCACATCCTCCCCTTCTGCACCCCAGCACCATGATCATGGGGTCATTCTCACCTGCCTGCCTTTCTGAGCTGCTGTTAATATCTTCCCCAGTATGTCCACATATCCAAATCTTACCCACTATACAGCCCGGTGAGGTCCTCCATTGTTCAGGAAAGCTTTGCCAGCTACTGAGGAGTTTGTCCGTCCTGCAGCATCTGTCATCTGTATCACATGATGGTCCTTGATACCAGGATGTTGCAGAGAAGCCACTGGATGTGCTACAAAGAGCATGTTAGTAAAGCCCAAGAGATATTAATTTAAATCCTGGCTCTAGCACTGTCTTTCTGTGGGACATTAGACAAGTCATTTAACCTTTCTGAACCTGCTTTTTGCATCTCTTCAGTGGACAAGCTTCCTTGAGATAAAGAGCTATACTTGTCTTAGGTATAATAATTTTGGTATAATTTACATACAGCCATAATGTTGGTATCTTACTTATCTTTGTAATTCCAGTATTGAACATACTGCCTGACACATAACAGGTGTTTAGAAATGTTTGTGGAATAAATGAATGGGAATGATCATACCTACCTTCATCAGGGAGGTGTTTATGAGAAAACTGATTTCAAGGGTCTAATAAGCAATAGGTCAAAATAAACTGTTTACATTCTTACATTAGCCTCTATTTTTTCCCTATTACTTTTGTTCCTTTTATTTGCATCGTTGTATTTTGTTTTTGTTTTTGTTTTGTTTTTTTTAGCCCACATAGTGCTATGAGAAGTTCTAGATGCCAACTCAGGGCTTAATAAACTTCAATTTACTGATTTAAAACTATAATGTTATTAGTAATATGAGAAACTCAATAGCTTTGAAAAACAGAATACATTTAGAAAGGAAGCCTTAAAGATATTGAAAATGAATTTTGTTTGTCTTCAAAGATGTCATTTTTGAAATTATAAATATAGTGCATATTCTTTAAGGAAAATTTGGGAAATATAGAAAACCAGAAAAAGAACAATATACTCTAGTTTTCCTACCTAAACATAATCACTGTTGACATTTAGTATATTTTATTTTTATACATGTGTAATTTTGCTTAGTCGAGACATGCTATATGGACAATTTTGCTTGCTTTTTCTACTTACCATATTATAAGCACTTTCCAAGCTATTGTTGGATTTTAATAGCTGCATTATATTCCATCTAGCAGATGCATTATGGTTCACTTAAGCCTTTCCTGTCATTGGTCATTTATTTGCTTTCTATTAGTTTCTATTGTAAATAATAGCAGTAAGCTGTTCTATGGAACAAGAGTCTTCCACTAAAACAAAACAACATCAAAAGTTCAAGAAACAGAGATGCAGATGTACATCCAAAATTGTCTGTAGAACTTTTGGATGGGTAAAAAAGAAAAAGGAAAAAAAGCTATACGTACTGCTAAAAGAAAAATAAAATTCCTTAGATCTAATCTCCATTGGTATAGGTTGAAAAGTCAGAGAAAGAGGATTTCAGAAGTTAATTAGGAAATAACAAGCAAGTTGAGTAAATTGCCTAATCTAAACCCATTAGATAAACATTTATTGCAATACAAAATCTTGATGACTATAATTAACACATTTATAAACTCTCTAAGAAACTTAAAAACCTTTCTTCAATTGACTGAAAACCAGCAGCTTTTTCAAGCAGAGCTTATGGCTGGGCTGACGTGTTCCCTGGGCTGTGAGACTGGTCAGCAAATTCCCTAAGCCTAACATTCTTAAACTTGGTCTTATCTCTCAGAACTGTAGTGAGAACTATGGGATATGACAGTGGAAACTTTATTTTTCATTCATTACATCTATTGACATATAAGTTGCATTCAGAAATGCACACAGATCTTAAGAGAATATCCTGGCAAATTTTTATCCACGTCGATACCCCTATGTTACCTCTACCAGATCCAGACACAGAACATTCCCAGCACCCTGCAAGGTTCCACTAGTGTTCCCCATCAGCCATAGCCACTGGCACTACACTATTAAGACTTCAATCACTATTTTGCCTGTTCTTGGATTTCACATAAGTGAAATCATGCAGTCAGGACTCTTTTTTGTCTGAAATCTTTTGCACATCATTGTGTCTGTTAAGATTTACCCATGTTTGTTTTGTGAAGTGGTAGTTCATTCTTTTTCACTGCTATATAATGTTCCATGTTGTCACCATACCACAATGTATACACCCATTCTACCACTGAGGAATGTTTTTGTTATTTCTGTTTTGGACTATTATTTAAAAAGGTGGCATGAACATTTTTATGTCTTTTGGTGGACAACAGATATAAGCATTTAAGTGTTCTACGAATTAATGGTGAGAAAACAGATCCAAGAGCTAGAGGACCTGAGTTCTTGTTGGAGTTCTGCCATTTTCTAGTTGTGTGATTTTAGACAAATCATTTCATGTCACTGGTTCTAAATTTCCTTAACAATAAAATGAATAAGGGCTTTTCACTCTGAGAATGCATGGCCCTCTGACTAAATACCTGTGTAACCTGAAAGAAAGTCCTTTCATTTCTGTGGGCCTCAGTTTCATTATCTATAAAATAAAGCAACTGAAGTAAATGCTCTCCAGGGTCTCCTCCAGCTGCAAATTCCATGTTTCAAAAGAGTTCACCACGGTGTGCCTCCTAGAGACAATCATTGCTTTCTGCAGGGAAACACCCAAGTGTCCCAGATGTGGCATTTCTTTCCAAGAGCCACTAGCCAGCAAAAGAGCATGGAAGCAGAAGGCATAGGTTTGCATCTCAACTAATACCTTAGACATGCACTTTAATCTGCCTTGGTTTTCTCATCTGTAAAATGGAGATAATGAAATTTGACTTTCCTCCCCTCAAGTCTGTTACATGATCCCCTGCTCCTTAGCTTCCTTCAACAAGACCACAGTCCCTCTCAAGGGGACTTTTACTATCTTGTTAAACCAGGTACTAGCCAGCACCACATAACATAATGCCTGTTATCTTATAGGTGCTCAGCAACAATTTCCCCAGTGAAGGAAAGTGCTTTGAATACTATACATTATTATCACACGTTATATTCCTTGTGCTGATGGAATTCAATCTCAAGGTAGATTCATGTACTCAACCTGAAATTATGCATTGCCTATTTTGTACATTAAATTATGCTTCTTGTGGAGATTCAAAATATGAAGCATGGTCTTGATCCTTGAAGAGATGCATCATTCAATTCAACAAACATTTATTTCCTGAACACCTGTTACTGTACCAGGCATAGTGCCAAGTGCTAGAAATAGAAGGAAAAACAACATATAATTCTTTTTTCTTTCTCATTTTTATTTGCTTATTGAATTTACCATTAATTTACTTGTTCAGTGAGATGTTTTCCCCCATGCAATCCACCAAATGAGTTGATAGCCTGATAGACATGTAAACAGATTATTAACGATTGCATATAATTGTTTGTTTAATGAAAGTGTAAATTGAACTCCATGGAAGCAAAAGCAGAAACACTGAGAAAGTCTCCCAAAATGGGTCACATTTAATTAGGCCTTAAAGAATGAGTTGAATTCAGCCACATAGAACTAGCCTTCTAATTGACCTTCCTGCTTCCCTCTTTTGCCTTCCTCTAAAATAGTCTCTACAAAACTGTTCAGAATTTTTTAAATGAGGATTGAAGTATGTCACACTGCTATGTGAAACCCCTTAGTGATCTCCCAATGCTCCCGGAAGAAAACTCAAGCTCCTCACCATACCACAAAGCTCTGAAGGTTCTGGACGCTGACTCTCGCTCTGCTCTCACCCTTGCTCATTAAGTGCAGTGGCCTCCTTTCTGCTCCTGGGCTAAGCTTTTTCCTTCCTCCAAGCCTTAGCCTTTGCTATGCCCTCTGCCAGAGGGCGCTTCTACACACTGCTTGCACAGCTGGTTTGTTCTCATCCTTCAGATTTAACTTCACCACTCTCTTCCTCATTTACTCAGTCATAAAGGTCCTCAATCCAGACTACACCGAAAACTCCCTGGGGAATGAATTGTCTAGAAAAGGCAAATCTATCGAAAGCAGATCAGTGGTTGCCCAGGGGTGGGCGTGGGGAGTTACTGTAAATAGGCAGGAGGAAGCTTTTTGGGTGATGGAAATGTTCTGAAACTGAACTATGGAGATGGTTGCACAATTCTGTAATTCACTAAAAACTATCAAATTGTACCCTTACAGTGGGTGAATTTTATGGTACGTAAATTATTCTTCAATAAGGCTGTTTTTAAATTTTTCTTGGGGAGCTTTAAAGAATACTAGAATTTGGACCTCATTCCCAGAAATTCTGATGTAATTGATCTGAGAATGGGGCCCAGGTACCCATAGTTTGGAAGTTCTCCAAAGGATTCTGATGTATAGCCACAACTGAGAACCACTGCCTTATCTTATCACCCTGGTTATTGCCTTCACAGCACTGTAATTGTCTTAGTTACTCAATTGTTTACTCAGTATTTGTCCTTCTCAGGAATTATAATGAAATATCCCTTAAGGGAGAGACTTTTACTCAATCACCTTTGAATCCCCAGTCGCTAGCACATAGTAGCCGCATAATATGTTTATGAAGTAAATGAACAGAACAGTGGAAGCTGGAGGGAAAGCACTCACTAAGGCACAGAAACGTGAAAGAACGTGGCATGTTAACATGGCGTGCTTGCCAAACAACTGCCCAGAGTGGCAAACGTAGCTGGAACTAAGATGTTTCTGTGAAAATCATGCAGACAGTGCTGAAACGGACCACTGAGACCAGGAGTCCCAGCAAGGCGGTCACGTAACCCTGCAAAGCAATGTGGAAAGACTTCAGACACAGGAAATGCAGGTGCTCCGCAGAGGAGCCCAGCAATATGGAATGGAAAGTACAGGAAAAGTACTGTCTCTCCCTTCCCTAGTTCTCCACCCTCAAAGGGGGAAAATTAGCAATTGAGGAACTTAAGACCTTCCGGCAAAAAGAGGGTTAAAGAAAGTGCTATAAACCTATGCAACCCCTTATGGTTGATTTTGCGTTCACTAAGATAATAAAACAAAGACAAGTTACTAAACAATAAAATATAAATAGCATCACGTACATATTTAATTAGTAAAAATGAGCTAGAAAGTTTTCAGGCCCCCTCCCCCGTTTTCAGTGAGATGTGTGTAACTTTATTTCTCCTGGAAAAGTACATTCATTTGTTCTCTTTGGTGCTCTATTCAAGCTGCAAGAGTGAAAATGGAAACTAAGGCAGAGTCTTGGTGAAGACTGGGATTCTATATTAATAGAGACATTTCAATAAGGGGAAACCAAAATGTCTGACCTGAAGTCAAAAGCTGACCATGAATGCAATACAGGGAGCAGTTTCAAAAGAGAAGACCCAATAAATAAAAGGAGAGTCTAGGCTGGGAGGATCTTGTAGGGAGAGCAAGGTAAGCAAGATGGGGTGGACCTTGATCAGAGTTCAGTAAGCGAGCAGCTTTCTGTGAAGAGGATGAATGAATGATTGGCTAATTTTGTGTGGCAGATGTTATCAATGACTTTCCATTCTTGTTCTCTTTTTCTCCAGATTCATTTATAGAAATTTGTATTTTTTAATAGGCTTGACACTGGAGGAGATAAGTTTAGAAAGCACAAAGATTGTTTAAAAATCATCATAGATAGGACTAATTTAACATTTAAATATGTGCCAGGCACCATTCTAAAAATTGCATAATAACTAATTTAGTATTCACAATGACTCTATGAGCTGGACACTAATTAATATGAAGAAACTGGGGGATAGAGAGGTTTAGTAACTTAGTCAAGATCACACAGCCAGTCAGTATCCAAGTCATACCATGAACCAAACAGCTCAGCTCCTGAGTTTATGCACTTAACTACAACACAATTCATACAAAATACAATGTGGAAGAAAGTCTCTTTGATTATCATTGCTTTGTCTGCTTTTTCTTCTCTGACAAAAGGAAAGATGCTCGATTCCTTGCAGTTCAGTAACTTACAGGTTCACTGCAGTGAAAGTGAAAAACATTGAAAAGTAAATTTAATTAGTTCGCTGGTAATTATTGTCTGACTAAATTATACTTTAAAATTTAATATTCCAGTCACCACTTAATTAGCAAACGAGTTGTAGAGGATAGCCTTATGCTCCTAAACTGACTAAAGCTGGAACTTAAAAATCAGCATTGTACACATTTCTCCTTTTCCTAAAATGTAGTATTTCTTTGCTTATTCCTTCACACCACCCAAAAAAGGTAGAAATAAACCAACAGTTTTCCATGATTTCAAAAGAGGCAGAAATTTTTTTGGTTACTATATTAGATTGTAAGGCCAGGAGAGAGACTGAGAAACCGGGATTTGGAGAGAAGAGGCAGTAAGGAGAAAGTGTAGTCTCCAGCTGAGGCCTGGAATGTAGGAATACAGGAGCGGGAGATGCTGTGGGAGAGCTGTCCGGTTCCTGCTGCCATTTGGGACAGCGAAGACTGGGAAAAGGAGGCCCCATCGCAGGAGGATAAAAGGCAGGGCCACTTCTACAGTAATCGCTAGGCAGAAAGCCCCATCCTTATCAGCTTCTCAGGGCACAAACCCCAAACCTATCTTCCTAGTTGCCCACAAATCAAAGAGTTGAAAACTATCCATTTTCTGGGAGGTGTCAAGTGATGTCAGGGAAAATAAGGAAAAAACTGGTTTGCACTGTGTTAGCATAATCCCCCCATTTAAACCAGGAGGGGCATGTTAATTCTGTAGCCAGAAGGGTGTCTTGTCATCACTGGCAGAGTCCTGAGATTTTGGAATACGAGTCTTGCTGTCTGCTACTCTGCACTTAATGCCAACGAGATGGCTGTTTTATCACTATTGGGAAAGGAATGGGGCACTTAAATACAGGGCAGATTCAGCAGAGCCTGGAAGCAGATAGAGCTTGACTCTTTGGAAGTAGGTACAGGTTGCAGAGCTGTTAGCTGTTAGATATCATGGCTTAATGAGCATGGCATGGACATGGCAAGGCCCTTCTTCACCACAGCTGTCAGTGTCATCTGCACACGAACTGCAGGTGGGGACACTCTGGGGACACCCCTAGCCATCTGTCCCTCAGGCTGAATCCAGACTCAGCAACCCCCCTCTCACTTCAGGATGAATTCCCAGATGTCCTTTTTCTCAAATGTAGGGAGTGCTTCTGGGTTGTTTGTTGTTTGTTTGTTTGTTTTTGTTTTTTGTTTGTTTTTTTCAGACTTCAGGCACACATGATCCAAGCAGAGCCTGCAGATTACATTAGACTTGGTCTGAAGGCACTAGCCTGAGGGGAAAGAGTTTTCTCAAGTGAAAAGTGTCTTACTTCTACGGATTCCAGGTACTGATTCTGCTAGGCATTTGTGAAGATCACATGAGTCAAATAGACAAAGCCCTTTTGGACAGTGCATGGCAAAGTGAGCTCTATGTTAGAGATCACTTGTGATCATTCTTCTGACTCGGCAAATGAGAAAATGGAAGTTCAGGGAGATTCAATAAATTGCCCCACTATCATGTGATAAAAAACAGAACAGGATGGAAACCAGGTGTGCCTGAATCTAAATCATTCCCTGCTAGGATACTGTCTCCCTGAGAGGAAATTAATGAGACGTAGTGTAACAGGCAGAACTCAACTCTTCCACAAGCCCTAGCTAAATCCATAGATAGGCATGATCAGTAATAGTTGGCTTTTCACCTGAAGTTCTAAAGCGGCCTCAGAATCCTTCACAAGGTATGCCAAGCAGTCACTTTCCACCATTTGGAATCCTGATGAAGAATGATGCTATTTGCCATCTCTGAGTCGTAATACCCCACTGTAAGCATCTAGACCACACCCTGCACCTCCTTCCCAGGAAGCTTCATCAGTTGTGGTCTATTGGTAATTGTTCTCTGAGCAGTGTCTTCAGTAAGGCTGATATTGAAACTTCAAAAAGAAAATCTCACACGTGTTTAATACAAGAACCGCTATGGGATTTACACACCATGATCAAAGACTTCCTGGTGTCACTGGGTTAGATCCCTATCATAAAACATGGGTTGTCTGGCACTAGAATTCCTTCTTCTTCCTGCACTATAATTTTCATGAAGTTCTGCTCTAAACCTGGAATCATTCAGAACAAAATACCAGCCGAAGAGAACTGTAGTGTTGTAGACACAGCATCTACCACACTGCTTACTCTTCTCTTTCTAGATTTTGTTTCTGAGAAAGGTATCTGATCACACTTTTTTTTTCATTGTCTGTCCCCACAGAACAATTCTGCAGCTCATACAAAGTTCACATATATGGAAGACAGAACTGAAGAGCCTATTTTTTTAAATTTTTCCCTCTAGTGTGAAAATTAGAAAGCACACACTCATGCTGTTAAGAAAGTACATGACAGCCTGCCAACAATGAAGCTATTATCTTATCTTTCCTAGATGAGACTTGTAAATTACAAGAGGGAGAAACTAATTCTCCCCAGTCCCCAAGGGAGACTGGAGATTTACTGATGACCACAAGGTGGATGAGTGAACCTTTCATGCATCCTATTGTCTATTAGTCAACAGCTCTGACTACTCCTCACCCAAACAACAGCAAACATGTGTGTGGTTTTACACTCTCTTCTCCATGGAAGCTGCTACAGGGACCAGATGTCTCTTGCCATGACAAAGCACTCTCCTTGTTTATCCTAGTCACATCCCATTATAGGAGAGAGAGAAGATGCTTGAAGGGTGTGGGAGGCAGAAGTGACCTCCAGTCCCTAAGGGAAAGGCAGGTCCATTCCACACTCAGAGATCCACGCCTACAAAAACACAAGAGATTCTCAGGCAGACCAGACACTCCTACAATAGAACCGTAAAGGGAATGACAGAGCAGCAGGTAGGACCAGAGAGGGCAAGTACTTCTTCTGGGCATACCTGCTGAATTTGATGAAGGCTGGGAGTCAAAGATGGGTACTCCCAAAATCCATTAATCTAGGAAAGATATCTGAGCCTAGAAATGGAATCCGAAGACAGAAAGATCTACTTAGTTGAATAGATTTAACTTCAGATGCTGTTTCTTCAACACGTGCCGTAATTCATTGATTCTAATATGCATTTTCCATATTTTAACATCTTCAAAATTAAGATACGTCTTATAATTGATGATCTGTCATAGTTCACTTGGTAATGTTTTTTCTTGGTGTATATTAAATAACGATGTCTCTTACAATCTATAGCATCATAGATTTTACAAAGTATGGTTAACTTAGCCAAGCTTATAAGGTACTGTGCTGAGTAACTTTAAAGGAGTTGTCTCATTTGGTTCTTTTTTTGTAGAAGGTTTATTGAGACACCATAAAATTCTTCCATTTCAGGTGTATAATTTAATGGTTCTTTTGTACATCCACAGAGTTGTGCAACTACCACCACGATCAATTTTCAAACATTTTTATCACTCCGTTAAGAAATGCAGTACAAGTCACCCCCATTTCCCTCTGACCCATCCAGACTTAGACAACCACTAATCTACTTTCTAGCTCTATAGATTGCCTATTCTAGACATTTTCTATAAATAGAATCATAGCATATATAGCCGTTTGTGTCTGTTTTCCTTCATTTAACATAATGTTTTAAAGGTTCATTCATGTTGTAGCGTGTACCGGTACTTCATTCCTTTTTGTGTCTGAATAATATTTCATTATATGGGTCTACTACATTCTATTCATCTACTAGTCAGTTGATGAACATCCAGGTTGTTTTCCCCTTTGGCTGTTATGACTAATGATGTTATGAACATTTCTGTGGACATATATTTTTATTTCTCTTGGGCATATACCTAGGAGTGGAAGTGTTGTATCAAAAGGTAACTCTGTTTAACTTTTTGAAGAACTTCCAAACTGTTTTCTAAAGTGGCTGCACCAACATACATTCCTCCAAGCAGTCTATGAGACTTCCAGTTTCGCCGCATCCTCATCGACACTTGTAATTATCTGACTTTTTTATTTTAACCACCCTAGTGGGAATGAAATGGCATCTCACTGTGGGTTTAACTTGCTTTACCCTGATCATCATTGATGTGACCATTCTTTTTATGTGCCTTTGAGACATTTGTATATCTTCTTTGGATAGTATACTCAGTTTTTGCAACAAACTTTTATTGAGCCTTTACCCTATTCTAGTCATGTAAGAGACTTATTGCTGACTAATTATTTACTGTCTTCTATTTTCATACTCTTTGCCACATAATTTGGTAGCACTTTCTCCTTTTGACTCTGAACTTAGCCACATGACTTGCTGTGGCCAATGAAATGTTAGGATATTGTACCCAAGGGAGTCTGTTGGAGGATGAGATTCATGGTGGAGAGCCAAGCTGCCCCATCATCCCAACTAAGACCATACTAGATCAGCCAATAGCCAGCAAATCCCCAGATAGATGAGCAAACAAAGCAAGTTTAGCAGAGCTGCCTAGATGACTTGCAGATAACCACAGAAACATGAGCAAATCCAGCTAAAATCATCAAAACCTCAAAGACTTATAAACTAAATAAATTGTTATCTGCCACTGAGGGTTTATGGTTATTTATTTTGCAGCATTGTTAAGGAACTAAATAACTGATATAAGACAGTGTCTTAAATACTGAGGATAAAAAGATGAAAGAAGTGATTCATGCCTTCCAAGAACCATATTGAATTGGGGAAAGCAGAAAAGTACCAGCAAGTGGTACTTTACTGTGCTGCAAAAGACATTTGGACACTCCTTTGACCAAGTAGCTATGACTGCCCATTTTTCAGAAGAAAGCTTTCAGAGTTTGTGGAACAAAGCTTCCTAGCTACTCCCCACTATGTCCCCACCTTGTGCATTTGACTGGCTCCCTTGATGTTCACTGCAATGTATCCTGTACCCACATCATGTTCTTCCTGGAGCCATTAAAAATGTTTGGTGATGCGCAGAGTTGGCATAAAATTTTAATTATGAATCTTGGTTGCCCAAATTAGTGTACTAGCATAACTTTAATTAAAAGTTACTGCTTTATATTCCTCT
Organism: Theropithecus gelada; assembly: GCF_003255815.1. NCBI lineage: Eukaryota > Metazoa > Chordata > Mammalia > Primates > Cercopithecidae > Theropithecus > Theropithecus gelada. Next base: position 21,915,485 of record NC_037684.1, read on the forward strand.
CAAGTCCTGCCCTGATAAAATGTTTTATTATCCTTCCAAGTCTGTGTCTTAAGCCTTCTCTGGCTTCTCTTGCCTTTTCCTTGAGGCATTTTGGGTTGGCCATACTTGTGCTTCTCACTAGTGACAATGCAACTTTAAGCCAATTAAAAAAAATTCTCAAGCTGCATTAGCTTTTATGATCATGTTTTCTATGTTGACATTTTATCAATCATTTTCACTATGCCTGGCACAGCTAGATGTGCCAAAAAGTAGTAACTTAAGCTGCGTCTCTCAAGTAAAATTATTTTTGTATTTTTTTTAAGTTCTAAACCATCTCCTCCAAAACAATAGCCTCTCATTAGGGATATTGTAAACCAGAAGTTTTAGCCATTTTAAGGATGTAGATAAATGCCATTGGGCATGTATGAAAGCTACGAAATTTCTTGCCTAAAACAGACACAGATGCACCTACACAACAGTATTCATACATTTTCAGAGACTGATCTCTAAAGCTTTAGGGTCTTCCTAAAGCCTTGAGGTGCCCACCTAAACAATGTAGAAGGAACCTGAGCTTCCGTAAGGAAGGAGGATTAATATTTTTGATCAATAAATGTGCTTACCCAGCCAAATGTCCGTGTGTTGTATTATGAATATAGAAAAATAGGAAGGAAGCTGTGGCCATAATTAAGGGACAGGGCATGTGCATTGTGAGAAGGAGCAAAATAAAAGAGGTGAGTGCATTTATTTCTAGTCTTATAGTCCCATTTCTGTCAGGGCTTTGCTTAAGGCAAGTCACTTCCTCTCCCAGGGCCATTGTGTCCTCTTCAATAAAAATTGCAGGGAGGGGTGGATATTTGAACTGTGATCAGTAGCCCCTACATGCTAGTCTGTGGATGTGTGGCAGATTAGCTACATCCAAATGATTTGGAAATCTTGCCAAATATAGATTTCTTTCTCTCTCTCTCTCTTTTTTTTTTTTTTTTTTTTTTTTTGAGATGGAGTCTTGCTCTGTCGCCCAGGCAGGAGTGCAGTGGCGCAATCTCCACTCACTGCAACCTCCACTTCCTAGGTTGAGGCAATTCTCCTGCCTCAGCCTGAGTAGCTGGGATTATAGGTACATGCCACCATGGCCGGCTAATTTTTGTATTTTTGGTAGAGATGGGGTTTCACCATGTTGGTCAGGCTGGTCTCAAACTCCTGACCTCATGATCTGCCCACCTCAGCTTCCCAAAGTGCTGGGATTACAGGTGTGAGCCACTGTGCCTGGCCTCTTTCTTTCTTTTTAAGGGAGTGGAGGGGTTTACCTGTTAATAATTCTGATTCAGTATGCCAGGGGTGGTGGGGCCTGAGAGTCTGTGATTTCTAAATACCTCCCAGATGGTCAGTAGGCATAGTCAAGTTTAAGAATGACTGGATTTAATGATCTTCAGGTCAGGTCACCTCATGAGTCAGTGAGGTTGTGTGTGTGGGTGTGGGTGTGGGTGTGGGTGCGTGCGCACACACATGCATGCTATGATTTAGAACAGGATAGGGTTTGAAGCCTGACCATGGGAAGTCCACAGAAACAGCAGCACACTGCACTGTGTGGACAACGGGATATCCTTTTTCATGCTGCTTTAACTAAGCCCTCAGTGCCTATTCCATGTCCAAGTTGGCTGTGTCATCCACCAACAGCTGGGGCTACCCATGACAAGGCTGCCTGCCTGTCTGATGCTGGAGATGCACTCTGGAGCTGTGCAGAGACTCTCTTGGTCCATCTTCCTTCTGATGGGCAGCTGTTCTGGCAGAAACAGCTGGCAGATGGTCTGTGGCTAGAAACCTAAATGTGTATGAGATACTTCTGGGAGTAAAAAGGAGGCCTTTAAAGATGAGAATAATGACTGAATAATTGTTAGGGAGGTCACTATCCCTCATCTTTAAAGACACCTATTGTATAGTTTATAGAAGAAAGTGCCAAGGTCTCTAATAGTTGTGGGAGCTGGCTTTGCTGTGACCTCTCCAGGCCTTGTGGATGGCTTGTGTGAAAGTAGAGGGCTCCTTGCACGGATGCAAGCAGGCTTAGCAATGGACAAGACTTCAGGGAGTTGGAGAGGAAGAGGATGACATGACAGATGTTACATTAAAGTTAGGAGAATGGCTGCCCTCATTTGAAGAGTTCCAGGCACCCTAACTGTAGATAGAGAAAAAGCCCAGAGCAATACAATTTTATGACTATCGTTGTGAACTTACATTTAACCCAAAGCTAGAGTGCTCCAGGATTCATGAACTTTACTCAAATTACCTAAAAAATACTAAGACTAAGGAGTAATAGGTCTACTAATCTGTTTTGTTGATTCAATCTCCTCCCTATCTCCGCCACCCCATAGAATATAGATTTCTCTGCACAGTGCCCTAGAATGGCCTCAGGACAGTGCAGACGGGACACTTGAACTTGCAATCCCTGGGGGTGAGGGGAGCACACTGGCCCTCTTTGAAGTCTTTGCACACTGCAGTAGAAATGACACTGGGTCTGTGATAGGGCAGGCGATCTCGGTCAGGCTTTCTCATTAACTTCCATGAGATCCCAGACAAGGCACTTTCCCTTTTCTGGGCCTCAGTGGTTGCCTCTAAAAAAAGAACATGATTGGAACACAGACTCTGTACAATGCTTTCCATCGATAACATCTAACTCCATGTTAGGGGTCCTTGGGTGGCCTTAGGAAAGAAGGTCAAGGGCCAGGTCATCACAGAGATGTCAGCAAAAACATTGGATGAAAAATCAGCACCCCCAGGTTCCAGTCTCCCTGCTGCTATTTACTAGAAACCTCTGTTTCATTCCAGTCTGCAAGTCCCATTCTATACAATGAAGCTCCTGATCAATAGCTCTGCTTTCTGTGACTTTTTTATGCCATGATTTTCTTGTGCTTTGAATTCTCTCTCACTTCAATCTACCTGCAAAATCTATTTTTGGAAAGCAGGGAGATCTGACACATTTGGAAGCATTCATATGTGGACACTCACACCTATTCCTTCCTACAACTGCCCAGGACACTGATGCCCTGTGAGGATGAGGGCCATACAGAAGTCACCTTGTGCCTCCCTGGGGTCAGCCCTGAGCTCTGTCAGCACTGGACAGATCTGAGAGAGACTATTTTTAGTAAGGGCACTTGGGTCCTTTACCTCCTGGAGGAAGTGATGCCAAGAAACACAGACCTGCACCAAAGGCACCTTTGTTATGCTAATATAAAACAAAACCTCAGTCACCCACAATTTTTGTAGCCACTGTATTCTGAGTCATTAAATCTTCTGGTTGACCATGTGGCAAATACTTTTTCCTTTTCTCTGGCTAAAAAGCCCTTCCAGAAATGTGTTTCCTTTTCTCTGGCTAAAAAGCCCTTCCAAAATGTGTAACGCCATTGCTCTTCTTTGGTAATTGGAACACATTGGTGAGAACAGAATTGTGTTTAGATGGCTACTGCGTTCCTGGGGCCTCGCTGCCATCATTTCGAATGTTCATCCTCACTGTTTTATTTTATGGTGTAGATGGCACCAGAGACAACTTTGTGTATGGATCAAGCCCAGGAAAGTCCTCAGGAAGTGCATTTTTAGAAATGAGAAAGAAAATATGCATTTACTAAGCAGGGGCTGTATGTCAGACTCTGGGCCAGGTACTCTACGTGCATTTTATCCTCCCACCCACACAATGAAGCCTCACATTGGCCTTTTTCAGTAAATGAAACTGAGCCATAGAGAAGTTAAGACTTATGGAAAATCTGGAACTGAACCTACACTGTTTCCTGATGCCATCCTACATTCTTTGTGGTCTCTCTCTATCAAAGCAGAACTAGCAAAAACAGTTCTGATTAACTGAGAGTCCCAGATAATTCCCTCTAGTTAACTAAGATTTTACAATAAACCCTATTTAAAGTGAGGATTTCGCATGTTTTGAAAAACCTCAAGTATCTTGCCTTATAGACATGGGAATGCCTTTAGTTAAGCTGCAATTGCTACATTTCCTGGGTTGTACTCTCTACTTTTTAATTTCTCAACTTTTTCACTCCACTGTAGATTTATTGTATTTACCTTTGAAACTCTGACAATCTCTATTCCAGTGCTCTGCAAAGAGGCCCCAAATAAATGTTTGTTGAAAGAATAAGGAAATTATGATGTTGCATGTTATATGTAGTGTATATATAGATATATAACACATGATACTTATGTGGTTTTATATCTTTGGTGTCATTTAGTAAACATCATATGATTAAATTTTAAATAAAAATAGAACCCTAGCTGACTAGGAGGGGAAGTCTTACAGCCCAATACAGAGAAATTAAAATTAATACAATATAGTGAGATGACACCTGCCATCCCAGGAGTAAAAGGACATAGTCTCCACATCCACCTCAACCACAGTTAGCTATATGACCTTGAACCAAGCATGTAGCCTGTCTGACCTCAGTTTTCTACGGGTAGAATGAAGAAGGGGTACTTCCAGCAGCTTTCTTTCCAGTTCTTACACCCCTGTCTATACATGGGGGAGTGCAGGCAGCATAACGCCCTGTTGACAGGCTCATTTTTGTTGTTAACAATGGAACCAGAAACAAACTAAAAACACACCTTTCCTTCTTGTGATATTCAAGAAATTCAAGGTGACTGGTGTAATTAACTTCTCTCCATGGGCCTTTCGAGACCCAACAAAAACCCTGGCAGGAAAGCAGTTGCTTTAATTTGCAAATATCTGTCCTGCCTAGTTCAATTCAGCTTTTTTCCAAACAACTACCTGGCATCTGTTGACTTTGCAAAGGTGGGTCCCACAGTCACCATTTGCTGTTTGACGTGTTGTGTACAAAGAGAAAAGGACTCTGAAAAGCAAATCCCCATCAGACTGCATGGGATGTCCAGAATCTGCGCATGCTCAGGCATTGGAAGGCAGATGGAGGCACAGCAGGTAGATAAATGATAACCCCACACTGAATGCACAATTGACAAAGAAAGGTCAGAAATGAGATGGTAAGGAAAGAAAGCACAAGGAACACCAAACATCTGTCTGAAAGACACTAGGGAAAAGAAATTGTCTCTCCTCTACAGATACCATGTGGGTCTGTGTACTAATTTACCAATCAACAGCTGTTCAGCGATTCCACTGTCCATTGTGCTGGAGACAAGTTTATTACCAAGCTACAGCAAATATCTCTACACTCAACCTCTAACCAAATAAACCTTTTGTTTTATCCTTCCATCTGAGCCAACAGTTTCCACATAGGACAAAACCTGGTTTCTGTGGGGTATCCAGCCTCTCGGGTGATAATGTAATAAGTTTTTAGCAAATTAAAGATTGTCAGGGATTATCATTCCAGTCTTGATTCAGTTTGTTGCAGTCTGTGTTCTTTCCTCCTTTTCAACCATGTGGCTAATTGATAGGGGCAAGCAAATAACCCTAATCCCACTCCCATCACATGAAACCGCAACCACATGGTTTCCATAACATCTTACTTTTTGTTTCCTTGATTTTTTCCCCCAAATGGCCATTGATACAAAGGAAGTTGTCAGGACATTCAGGCAATGCAAGAAGTTCATACTCCAGCATTCTCCCAATTCCCCTCTACCCCAAGTTTATGTTAAACCGTAAAGCAAAATTTTCCATTTCTTGAGTTCACATGCAAGGTATGCTGGGTCCTCTGCATTGGCCATAGAGAGAGAAGAAAGATGGAACAGCACAGACAGGGATAATGTGACTGGAGTAATCAACTTTTCTCCATAGACCTCACCACAACCATAAAAATTATTGGAAGAAAAGCAGTTCCTTAAGGGTCTGCAATTTCTTCTTTGCTCTTCCATTAACTATGGCCATCCTTGGGCAAGTAGCTTACACCCTTGAACCTCTGCTTCCTCTCCAGTGAAATGGAGGCAATAATATATACCATATAGTCTTTTTGAGAATACAGATTTATGCAGATTTGAGATAATGTTAAGATGACAAAGAGGTGTATAAACAAACAATATTGCTCTATTGCTATATAGTTGTCATAAGAGTTAAACAAGACATTGATCATCTCTAAAGTTTACTCACACATGATTTATGACTCCTCACTGTATAATGCAGACCAGCCTCTCCACTGGTTGTGTTGATCTTGGTGCTTATTTTCCTTCCTTTTCTTTTTCATATGTATGAAAGCATAATTAATAGCTACCAGTTCATTTATTTTTTAAAAATATTAACAGCATGCTAGGATGATTGTTTTGCACAAATCTAGCAACTAAGGCTAGGCTTCTACATGAAGCTTAACTCATTAATTCTGTCTTTGCCTTCTATCTAAGTGAATTGCCTTTTCATAATGTAGTTATTCAGACAAACATATGCTGCCACCAATCTTCTATTGCTCAAGTAATCTGAAGCTGTTAAATGATTTGATTACGCTTAGCTATGATCACATAGCTCCTATTTGCAAGTGAGTTTAGCAGGTCTTGTTTCAACACTTGCTAAACCTCTGTCTTGTGCAAAACATTGAGCTGGAGATGGAAAAGCAAAAGGGATTTTGAAACTAAACAGAATTGGTCTCTATATCTAGCTCCACCATTTGCTGTCTTCATTGCTTGGAGGAAGTTGCTTCACCTCTGTATGTCTGTTTTCTCTTTGGTAAAACTGAGAAAGTAATATCCTTCTCTTCCATGAGAATTACCTGTGATAGCTCTAAAGCATCTGGCATAATACCTGAACTCAGATTAGATACAATATAGCATCTCTTTATTTATTTCTCTCTCACTTGTTCTTCTCTTTCCTTCCCAGCCCCACCCATCATGCATGTTTCTCTGTGCAAAGATTATATAAGTGTCTATTGTCAAGAGATTAACATCTAATAGAACAGAAATACACATAAAGAATTTTAATACAAATCAGAATTACATAGGTTCTAAAATAAAGGTTCAAGCAAAGTTCCATGGAATCACAGTGGAAGTGGATTAATCCCAAAAATTTGAATAGATTTACAGGGTCTTCAAAAGCTATTAAAAGAAAGAATTCTGTTAATAGTAAGTGGGAAAGATAGAACATTCACTTAGATAGTTAACTCAAAACAGCTGATTCTACCACAGCACCATGAGAAATTCATTTGGGTCTGGTCATCCGAGTTGGTGGCACCACAGTGAACATGATTCCTCAGACGTGGGGATTCATCTCCTTATGGACCACAATGAGTTTCCTTAGGGTCTTCATCATTGACAGTTTCCCTAAAGTGGACCAGAAAGAATGGGATTGATTCAGGCAATCCAAAAAAAAAAAAAATACGTTCATATTATCCTGTTATAATCAGTTACCAAGTCTAGCACTTGCAAGGGGAGGAGAATTCACAGGGCATTTTATTTAACAAACATTAGTTGAACACCCACTGTGCACCAGGCACTCTGCATTCCAATCAAAATGAATATACAGATGGAATATTAATTTTAACTTTGTAAATGAAGATAGAAATATGAGAATTTCTTGTTATATTGTCATTTGATTGCATGAATGGGTTTTGAATAGAAATTTAAAATGGGGAACTGTTCTATTAGGCAATAGTAAACTGGTACAATAGACAAGTCGTGAAATTTGGAATGCCTAGACCTTAGTCTAGCTCTTCTATTTACTAGGAGGTATGTGACAAGAATACCATTACCATTACCATGCACAGAGAACAAACTATATCGTGGGTACTTACATAAACTCACTTATCTTTCCAAAAGTGCTTTGAGGTATGTATATTGATTCCCATTTTACAAATGCAGAAACTAAGGCTAAACGAAGTCAAGTAACTTGTCCGAAGTCACATGTCATGTAGTTGGTGAAGCCTGGAATTAAACCTCAGTCTGTCTCACTTCAAAGTGCATCCTCTTAAGCAGCATACTGTGCTGCTTCCATGCCAGTTGGCTCCTGAATAAGTTTCCACGCCCCCAAAACAGAGATAATATATATGAAAGTGGTGATGTACTGCAAAACACTATACAGATGTTGGTCATTACTTTAAAGTGGCATTTAGTGCATTGTTAACAAATGTTAATATGAATGAGATGCACAGATGGTAGAACCTTTAAAATTGATCCACCTACTCATCTTACCTTGTCATGGTAACAGAAGGAATTTGTGACTAAGTTTATCTGGACACACATTTAAGGCAACCAATATTTTTTTTATTCCATTGTTTTTCCCAATATAAAGATGAGTAGACAGAATCTCTGCCCTCAAGGTACTCACAGCTGCTTGCATTTGCAGGCAAATAAATTGCAGTTTGTTTTTGGTGAATTCATGAAAAGAAGTGTGTTCAAGGTAGACAAATAGCAGAGAGGAAAGAATGCTCACTAGAACTGGGAAGGTGACAGGTCAAGAGGGTGAATCATTATGGATTTGCCAAATACAAGAGGTATAATCCCAACCACATATCCATTAAGCCAGAGATTTATTAACTGCAACTCCGAGGACAGTTGCTACAACAGGCATGTCATCCTGTTTCACACAGGAGCCGGGTTCTAGCAGCAGGCACATTAGATCTGCTGAGTTCCCTTCTCTTCACATCACTGAGGCAAGTTACCATGGGCCCAGCTGAACAAGGGAAATCAGAGGCTGGGGCTCCAGCAAAGCAGCACGTTAAACAAGGGCTCCTGGCTCTGGAAACTCTAGTTTTTGCAGATTTAGAAAGCTACTACTCAGAGTGAGTCCTGGCTCCCCACTTGGTTAGTCTAAGCATCTGATGCATGATGGCTCCTCCCATTTCCAGCAACCAAGGAGGCCACTAAGTTAGATGCTGACCCAGCTTCACCCAGCAGGGCAAGGCTGGAGCTGGCTGCTGCTGGCACAACGTGTGGACTCCCAGGAGGGCCCTTAGGGTAATGGGGATGTAAGATAATATGACTCATACAGAGAAGAGGTCTAGGGGCATCACTGATCTTCATCCCTTAGTCATCTCCACAATATCTCCTAAGGCTAAGAACCAGAGTCATTTCCTGGGTTTCACAAGCCCCTTACGAGGGTAAAAGGTGAGGTGGACCTACTATCCTAGGCATGGAAAATGGAAAATGGGTCTCTAAGTATGAGTGTCCTGAGCACCTGTGTATGAGAACTTGGCATGTGAAACAGGCTTAGGGAACCATTATAAGATGAGGTCAGAGAAGGCTTCCCCAAGGAAGGAAGAATATGTTAGTCAGGTGGAGTGGAGGCAAGAGTGGGCAGGGAAACAGGCTTCAAAACTGAGGGAGTACCATGAGCACACACTCAGAGGCAGCAGGTGGTGAGCTCAGGAAGCGGTAAACCATGCAGCATGTGCTGGAGTATTGCATGCAAAGGAGGTGACCTTGGAGAAGAAGGTACTTGCCAGGATTTGTTGATGGAACATAGAAGAAACTCATGATGAAATACTAAACTTGCTTCTATAAGTTGCAGGCTGTAATCTGTTAGTATACAATAAATTACAAATAAATATAGCATCAAAGCATTACCATCATGTAAATGTCTCTTATTAGAAAACTGTAATTGGACTGGGCACGGTGGCTCACACCTGTAATCCCAGCAGTTTGGGAGGCCAAGGTGGGTGGATCTCGTGAGGTCAGGAGTTCGAGACCAGACTGACCAACATGGCGAAACCCCCTCTCTACTAAAAATACAAAAATTAGCCGGGTGTGGTTGTACACACCTGTAGTTCCAGTTACTCAGAAGGCTGAGGCAGGAGAATTGCTTGAACCCAGGAGGCAGAGGTTGCAGTGAGACAAGCCAAGATCATGCCACTGCACTCCAGCCTGGGTGATTGAGCAAGACTCTATCTCAAATAAAAGAAAGCAAGAAAACTGTAATTGAAAATTAAATTGTATGACAAACACTATACATGCCATTGAATGTTAGAGGAAAGGAAGAAAGAGTGGATTTATTTAGTTATTCTGTAGTTGTACATTCTATCTAGAGGTATTGAGGTAGGTTTTTTAATCCCAGTCTTTCGGGGAGGAAACTGAGGCTCTTGGGGGGCAGAAGTGTAAATTACTTTGCCTAGAATCACAGATAATTAGCAGTAGAACCAGGACTTTAATCTGTGTCGATTCACTTCCAAAGCTGCTGCTCTTGCCTTCTAAGAACCATTGAAGCGTTCAAGGGAAATCATCCTAAAGGAGGAGATATGGGGCTCTGTGGAAATGCTATAGCAGGTTGCTTTGTTTGTTTTTTAAAAATTATTTTTACTGATACATAATAATTGTACATATTTATGGGGTATGTGTGATATTTTGATGCATGCATCCAATGTGTAATGATCAAATTAGGGTAATTAGGATATCCATCCCCTCAAACATTTAGTTGGAGGTCATCAGGTTAAGCAAAATAAGCTAGGCACACAAAGACAAATATGGTAGATATTTACAGAACATTTCACCCAATGGCTGCAGAATACTCATTTGTTTCTTCAGTACTTGGACCATCGTCAATGGTAGACCATATGTTAGGACACAAAACAAGTCTGAAAACATTCAAAAAACTTGAAATACTATTGAGCATTTTCTCTGATCATAATAGAATAAAACTAGAGATCAATAACAAGAGGAATTTCAGAAACTAAACAAATACGTGGAAATTAAACAATCTGCTTCTGAATGATCAGAGGATCAATAAAGAAATTCAGAAGGAAATTGAAAAAAATATTGGAACAAATGATCATGGAAACACAACATACCAAAAAGCAACAAAAGCAGTACTAACAGGGAAGTTTATGGCTCCAAGTACCTGCATCAAAAAAGAAGAAAAATTTCAAATAAGCAACCCAACCATGTATCTTAAAGAACTAGAAAAGCAAAAGCAAACCAACCCTAAAATTAGTAGAAAAAGTCTTTTCTTCTCTCCTTTTCTTTTCTCTCTTTCTTTTCAGTTTTTTTTTTTTTTTCTTCTTCTCCTTCATTCTTCTCCTTGCCTGTCTCAGTATAGGGAATAGAAAAAGGCTGGATTGGAGTTAGGTGGTCCTTACTGAGAATTCCAACTCCAACATTAATCAGCAAAAATGGGAAAGCAACTTGACCTTGCTGGGGTTTGGTTTCTTTATGTGTATAATGTAGACAGTGGTAGCTAGTTTGTGTATTTGTTGTGAAGACTAAATGTGAATATCTGAGTTTTTATCTAGCCATTAATACTATTTAATTAATCCATTAATCAGAGTACCCAGTGTGTGTGAAACACTGTTCTACATTTTGAGAATAGAGCAATGAGCAAAAGCAACATGAGCTTTCATACTTCTCTAATGGGCCATTCAATAAGTATTCATTTTCAATGTAGTTCCTGCTTTGGGGGCATTGTCCTGCTTATCATTGTCTCTGAAATATGGGAAGGAAGGAAAGAAAAAAAATCATTTCTCTTCAGCCAGTAAAACAACTCCAGGGAAAAGAGATGATTATTTAGACAACACTTGGGTGATTGTTGATAAAAAGTCTACATTCCATATTATGTCACTCAGGATTCATGGTTGCAAGCAACAGAAATTAACTCTGGCTGTCTTATGCAAAATGGAGATTTTTCTGGAAGGAGATTGGTGGGAAATTAGAAGAGCCGACTTGGAGCAAGGGAGGCCAAGCACCAGAGACAACCACATGCTGGTCAGGAGGCTGTCAGTGACACTGCCACTTCACTGCTGCCATCACTGCTCTACCACTGCTGGGTCAAGCTGATGTCCGCCAAGCCACCATTTGCTATCACATACTCAAGATGCAACATCCTGCCTCCCTGCTGAACCAGAAATATTGGAAGGATCTAAGCCCCAAGTTTCCAGAGTGGAGGACAGGCATTGAGAATTGCTTTCCTGCCAAGACCATACACACTGGAGGAGAGACAGAGTCCCTCTTGGTCAAGGGGGTTGGATGCTATACAATCAGAAAATGGACACACATCTATCATACTTTTCTTTCTGTTTTCCTGGCTCCATGGAGAATGAAGAGATGAAAGAAGCAAGCTTGGCCTTTTCTTATCAGAAAGGAATGAAGCAGTGCTGGATATCATCTGCCATTGTTAAAAGGAAGATTCTAGTCCAGTGGGCCTTGATTTCATTTTGATGGAGAAAATGTTTTCTCCATGAAGATCCCTAGTATCAAACCTGTTCTGCAAAGAGACTGCACTGATGAGCTGGTTTGTCAACTGTGATTACAGCATCCAGGTGCTTGTGTGATGGATGGGAAGCCTAGATTTTCAGACAGCTATTATAATGCTGCTTAGCATATAAACAGAGAAAAATATTTTCATTTTTCCCATATGTCAAAAGAGTGGTGATTCCCAAAGATGAGAACAAGTTAGTAGTACATTCTTTGGAGTAATCAGATGACCATGGAGCAAAGGTCTTTTCAAATTAAGTCTCTGAGTATTTAATAAATGTCTGCTTTTCCACATTAGATTGGGTACTGAGAGAAAGAAAATATTCAGCAAACAGTCTGGTTGGGGAAAGAGACTAACGTACATGGAATGAATTACAACATCGGAAGACAGTGCACAAACTCAGGCTTGAGAGTCAGATAAGTCAAATCCCAGTCCTGCCACTTACTGGCTGTTAAGATTTGGAGCAAATCTTCTGAGCCCTGTTTCCTCATCTACAAAATAGGAATAATAACAATACCTCTCTCATTGTTATCTAATACCTACCTCATTATATAAGATATAAAATGGTATACATACATTGTTAAGGATTATGCCTAGCATATAGTAAGAATTCAAAAACTGTTACATGTCATGATCTAAGCGCAAAGTCTATATGGCATAGGGATAAAGGTGTGACTTAAAGGGGAAAAGAAAAGGAAGGTGTCACACGCAGACAGAGAAATAGACACAAAGACATCCTTATTAGCCATTCATTGAGTCCTATTGTGTTTCTGGTTCTATGAATGACAAATGAATTGGTCCACTTTCAAGGAATTCGAAGTCCAGTGGATGAAATGAACAAGTAGATTTTCATTATTAATGCAAGTGAGTTCAGATAATAAGAGGCCATTTGATCTAGAGCCTTCATTGAAGACTTCCCCTCTGGACTCATGGCCAAATAGCATCTCTCCTTATTTAACCTGCTGGAAAAAACAAAGCACCTTGCTTCTAGGGCCTGTGTCCAAACTCATGACAATCCCACATCTCCATCTTCAAATGCCTCCCATTTATGGAGAAACTGCCATGAATAGTAGCCAACATTTTACAACACCCACTAGATGTCAAGAACTGTGCTGGATTTATCTCAGATATTATAATAATATTCACAACAGTCCTCTCAGGAATTACTTTTATTCCCATTTTACAGATGAGAAAGATAAGGCTCAGAGATGATAAATCACTTGTCAAGGCATGTCTTTACCATTTGAGTCCCTTCTTGATCTCGTCTTTACCAAGCTGACCAGATTCATCTTTTGTCACACCTTCCCTCCCAGTTCTTCCTCCCCAAGCTCTACGCTCCAACCATCCTAAACTACTCATGATAGACACATATTTAGAAGAGTGTCAACAAACTGCGGCCCACTGGCCAAATCTGGCTCTCTGCCTGATTTTGTAAACAGTTTTATTATCCCACTGCCATGCCCATTTACTTACATGTTGTCATGCTACCACAACAGAGTTGAAGCCATATGATCCACAAATCCTAAGATCTTTGCTTCTTTGCTCTTCACAGAAAACGTTTGCTGACACTTGCTTTAGAATTCGAAACCGCCAGGCTCTTGCTCACACTGGTCTTTCTGCCAGGTGTGCCATTTCTTTCATCAGGACATAACAAGATTTGACTTTTGACTCAATACCCTTTGAGAAGATGTCCCTAATTTTTCGAGGAGTTAGTCACTTTCTCTTGAGTTGCCACTGCTCTGTATGTACTTCTACTCTTGCATTTGTCACATTTTATTGCAGTTGTTCATTTAGGTGTCCATGTGACCTTGTATCCTTACGCCTCATCATGCCACTCAATTCCTTGAATATATTGGGCTCTCACTTAATATGTATGAAAAGAAAATGAAGTCCTTGCTGATTTCCCTGCTTCTTAGCATACTGTAGTCAAATAATGAGGGGATCTCAGAAACGGTGTGGTGGTCAGAAAGAGCCACTGGGAGCTGGAAGCCAAGACTCAGAAAATGTGGCATCTCATCTTTAGTTCTCTCATCTTACCTCCCAAGTAGCACTGAGCAAGTCCCTCCACCTTGCTGAGCCTGCATGCCTTCATCTGCACCATGAAAGGATTAAACTAGATTATCTCAAATGTCCCTCCCTGCCCTAAAAATTCTACAAGACTCTGATATCTATGATTGAAGTTTAGCACTCTAAAATACAGTCAGGAAGACATCTAAGTCACAAACTCTCTTTTGTTGTCAAAGGAGGTTTCGCTACAAAGAAGCCCAAGAATGTTCTAGAAGTCCAGGTTGAGTGTCTATGGTTACACTCTAGAATCTATTTAAAGTTTTTTTCTATAAAAAAGTATTAATTGCCAAATTATGATGTTCCTTCCTGTTTTCATGTGTGTTGGATTAGAACACTTCTCACTCAGCATCCACAGGGAGAGATACAGCCTCTGGATACTACATATGGCAAAGCCAAGCCAGAAAGGGGTGGCTGATGTCACTGTGGTGCCCACCATCATCCAACCACAGGCAGTACTTCCCAGCCCCAGTCGGTTCCAGCCTTCTCCTGAGGCACATTCCCTAACTTGTCTATGACAAGAGGCACACGAATTACTTTCCAAGGTACAGATTTTCAGGTTCCTCACCTAAATCCATGAATCTGAATTACCTAGGTGGGGCCAAGGAAGCTGTGTGTTTCACGAACAGCCTCAGTGGTTCAATAGGCAAGCTTGGGAATCCCTACATAGAAGTCCGACTCCAAACATGAAGTTCTACTGGATCCTAAGCCACACAGGTTCAGCGTCACTGTTTGGTTGAAATGGCAATCCATTTGTCACCCAAACAAAGGGTAATTCCAGGAAAGCATTTGATGGAGGGGATGCATTTTTCAAGACCTGCTGCAGCACCTTCAGATTAGGCTCATTTGCACACCTGCATATTTTCCCCCAATTTTCCAGCATAACCCTCTGTGAATCATTGCAGTTTTGCTAATTGAATCTGAGAGCACCTGTTTCTTAATATTAATGCATCACATGGACACAGAATTTGTAATGAATCATTCTAGGGGGGAGAATGATGAAATTCAAAACAGAAAAGTAAAGTGTTCACTGTTCATCTGCAACCTGATAACTTGTGGCCAGAATTCCATCTGGGAAGATGTAGGGCAGAGCAGGGGTAGCAGACAGGGAGCCTCGAGACACCAAGCGCCTCCACAGGGCTCTCACTCAGGGCACTTATCTTTCTCCCATTTTTGGAAAGGGAAAACAGTGCCTATAACCTGCCAACTCCCAAACACCTGTTCCGTTGCACCCTGGAAGTCCCACTCCCTGGCTCTGAGGTCTTCAGTATTATTATAGCTTTCTGTTTCTTCTCAGTCCCCAGGCTCTGCACTTCCTGCCACAAACTCTCTCTTGATCTTGCTGTAGATAAAATGGTGCTAATCCAGCTGGCTAATGGAGGTCAGGGCCTTCCAGGAGGTAGAAGCTGAGTTCCTGGGTCCTACTTTGACCCAAGAACATGAGGCTTCAGTGTTTCCATTTCCTCAGCAGTTTCCGCTAAGCAGTTTATTTCTCCAGGAAACACTTACCCCTCTCCTCCTCCCTGAGCAGCCTGAGCTACAGGCCCCATTTCTGGGATCCCCTCCATTTGTTGTACCTTCTAGCATGCTCTCCTCTGATTGTCTCGGGAACAGAAACTGCCCTGCTCACCTCTGAGTCCCATGCCTCACACAAGGCCTGGGAAAATGTAGGCACTTTACCACTTTGAGTTGAACAAATGATTGACACTGAATTGTTTCCTCTGTGTAAAGGTGTTAGATGTGATTCTACAACCATCAGGACTATTACCATGTGGTCAAGGTGTGTTTTCTGCAATCCCGACTAAGTTGATGGAACAAAACCTACTAGCAAAGTGTGAAATCCCGTAAGACCTCATCATCTGGATCACGTGTTCAGTAGCCTTATACTTAGAAAGCTATCTGAAGAGTATTCATACAGCGATCCATGCCCCTGAACAAACTTACAGGCAAGGCCAGCTGGCCAAGCTTGACTTCCACAGAGCACTGAGTCTGAAGGGCTGTGAGCCGTGCCTCTGTGCTCCTCCAGTCCATCAGTTGAGTCTGGGGAGAGCTTTTTATGTGCCCAATAGTGGCTTTGTCCCATGAAACAGGACCTTCAGAGTTGGTGGGTCCCAAAAAGACTAACCCAAGGTAAACAAACACCCAGAGGAAGGCAGCATAAACTGAAGGCCCTATTATTTAGAATGAGCGTGCACTTTCTGAAGACTGTGTCCTTTACCCAAGACAGCTCTCTTTACTATCATTTGTCAACAAAAGGTGCTTGGACTCAGAGAGCAAAAGGGAATAAACATTCCTGAAGGATCTTTTCTATCTCAACTGAGGGGAGCACTGTGAGCCAATCCTGCCTCATAACAGATGAGGCTCCATGAATAACCACATTATATATACATAATATATTATATATTATATATAAGTATATATAAGTATATTATATATAAAGTATATATGTATATAATATAATGTATATATTATATACATTATATAATATATGATATATAATTATATATGATACATTATATGTAATATATAATATATATTATAATACATTAAATAT